>NW_022990938.1:1681288-1763610 GCF_902827175.1 Gymnodraco acuticeps
GAGAAACCCAGGAATGAAAAGAAACATCTTCTAATTTTGTTACATGGGGATGAATTATAGCTGCAGGAAAAAGAGGCATCATCAGACTGAGCCACGCTGCTTTCATGTTTAGAGAAGCAGAGAAGATTTACTGGTACGTATTTTTAGAAGCTGGCTCGAAACACTGTTGAAATATCATCAAGTTGGTTTGTAAACTGGTATGACTCAGCCACTGAAAAGGAAATCTCAATTTGAGCGTTTTGGTCATTTTTCCAACGGGAAATTCCAACAACTGATGGTTGCAAGATCTCAAATGTAAGGATTTGCTGCTTCTGTTTATACGATATTAAGGTGGATATTTTCTGGTTTTTGACAGCTAGTCTAAGAAAACAAGCAATGTGAATAATACGCGTAAAGATCTGAGAACATCACCTTTTCCCCCTTGTTATAGACAAAACAAACAATTGATGAATGAAGAAAATAGTTTGCAGATTAAACAATATTGAAAATTATTGATAGTGACTCACCTACAATCAAGTAATTTTCAAATATAAGTCCATCGCCTTATCAGAGCCCAAAGTCAAGTATTACATTTGACCAGCAAACCTCTTTATAATGACATTAAGTGACTATTATATTGCCTCTCTGAAGTCAAAACTTGCTAAATGTTTACCATTGTCTATTAGCTTTTATAGTAGACTATCAAAATGTCAACAAAGCAATTAATTAAAGGACAGAAGTCAATGTCAACTATGGAGAATACAGATAGTATAATGGATGGACTAATTCCCACAACATGACTCTAATAATAAGATGTATGTTTGGTAGTGGTGGTGTGTGGTCTGACATTCCTCCACCTGCATTCTCCACGTTGACTTCCACAGTAGGATTACTGCTGGGTTATTTATAGGAGGCGGGTCCAAAATAACACCTCGCTGTCTGCCTGACTGCCTGTCTGCGTGCTCTCCAGCCAAGACACCGAGTCTCTGCATGGAAAAGGACGTGTGAAAGCTCCCCAGCAACAACACGCGCACACACGCGCACGCACACACACACCGATACCATATGCAGTAGTATCCGACCGTACCCAAACACCCCTCCAATTTACCTCCGACTCCTTCTGCAGATCCTTGAACACATCTTTCCCTTTCGGCCTCTGTCGGTCGCCGTTATCGTTAAGGATATTTATGATAGGTACCTCCATGTCCTCCGCCTGCATGTTTCTCGGTCACCGTGGATCACTTCCTCTCCGGTGGATAGTGCATACCGGTCCGGTGGAGAGCTGAGACTCACTGCACAGTTGGAGCACCGGCTCCTGAGCTCAAGTTGAGGGTCTCCTCCTCCTCCTGTCTGTTTGGTTTGCTGTGCCTGGGCGCCCGGAGAAGGCGGGGTTAGAGATCTAACATCAGAGGGGATCATATGAAAGTAAAACTAGGTGGTGTTTACACAGAGGCAGTGCACTAAACAGCCAATGCTTGATGTATGGAGGTAGATTTGTCTCAATATTATTTGAGTGAACAGAAATATATTCCGTCTAAATGTGTAATCTGTAAATTCCACAAAAGCAAAAAAAGATTTGTAAACTCACAAAACCTAAGCCTACAGAGAATGACAGTAAGTAATGCACACACGTGTCTAAAACATTTCAGAAAACAGTCTAAAATTAAAAACATGAATTGCACGGTCACAAAGGCACATAATAAACCTTGATGTTAATACAATTGTCATTGACTTTAGGCTACATAAAATTAAGGTATCTACAAAAAAGGCATCGTTTCTTTATTCAATTTAGCTGGGAGCTTAATACATTAACCCGATGATTTAGTAGCCTACATCTACAGATGGGACTACAGATGCCTGTCGAAAAATATGAAAAACCACAATGTACCAGTTTTGGATGATGGATGAAGCTCCCCACCAGCTGTGTCAAACTGAATCAACATGAAACAAGATTTCTCCTTGGTAATAAAACGTTGAGCAATACAATCTGCTGTCAGGGGTCAACATCAGTCTGTCTTATTTATGTGAAATGTAAGATGGAGGTGGAGGCCCCGCACCCTCCCTTTGGGTAGCAAGTGAATTATTGATATGTTGAGGTGGGGGTTTGTGTGGCAAAAATGTCTACCAACACACAAACCCCTGACAGTGAAGAACCACTTATGATGACATGATTAGATTGCACAGTTGCTGGTTGAATCAGTTTAATCATTTGAAAGTGCAATCCAATGAGATGTCAATGAGACAGAAAGGTTGTGTTTCCAGAAGTTGTCAGATGGTTTTACCTGTGGTTAGAGGATGCTGCTTATTTTACATTTATAGTCTCCAAGCCAAAGCTGAAATCACCTTGATGACATCAGGGTTATTTCTAAAACTTAAACTGATAGAGCACTACGAACAAAACAATTGACATGGCACATTTAAAATGATGTTGTACTGAGAACTCTGCAGCTTGGACATGGATTCCCATACAAATAAAATCAAACATTTTATTAAATTACACCTTTCATTATTTTGTTTACAATGCAAAGGTTTATATGTATTTGACATTGAACTTGATGAGTTCATACTTACATTTTTGTTATATAATCTAAGATACAGTATACTATATTAAGTAGTTAATACAGTCACATGTAGAGTAAAAGTCCCTTTTGAAGATAAAAACCCATCTTGAACCCATGTCAGCACATAAACAATAATTTAAGTATGGAGAAAGGGTAGAGTAATAATCTGAGAATCTCAAGATTTAGGTAATTTTTTTACATTTTATATAACATACAATGCTTTTTAAAACCGTTGTATAAAGTCCCGAGCCAAAATACTTAATATAGTGTAATACAAACTCACTTTTCACTCCAACGGTGTGACAGATCTTTGACATGTTCTTCATATATGTTATAAACATTTCCCTTTCAGGGCACAATGGGCTGATTTTGTTGTGTTGATTTGTGTGTCAAGAATAAATAAAAGGCTCACTGCCAGCTGTTGATGTCAGAGACGTCCCTGTGTGTTGGCTCCTGGTTCAGATGACATCACTGTGGCTCGGACAGACCTCAGCAGCTGCACCCCCTCCCCCAACACACATGAACACTATACTGAGAAATCAGACTGCAAAGACACACAAACACCTACATATGGGTGATTATGTGTTGACACCAGTCGAATCAAGGAGATGTGCACAAAGAGGTTACAGTTTTTTTAACATCTTTATTCAATAAGATTACAGAATGTTTTAAATTATTGCTCATCATCTACCATTATCACTTGCAATATTTAAACATAGGTTGTTTTTTTAATTTATTCAACAACTTAAAACATGTTTGAGAATTTGCCAGTTTGCACTGTATTAGGATTTACAACAATAAATACAGGAGTGGATTCTTCTTTTACCTTCCTATACTTTTAAAGGTTGTCATATCTGTAGTGTTTATATACAGATACGATGCTGGTGTCTTCCTCCGCCCACCCGTACGACAAAACAAAATAAATGCTTTCTCCACATAACGCACAGGCTAAGATCCTGAGGCAGCTGTTAACGAAAAGCAATTGTGGACGACAAAAAAAGATGTGTTCAAATACAGAAAGACATTAAGACACACACGTCATCTTCTATAATCACCTCAGCGTTCTCTCCAGATGTTATACTCTTAAACACACATTCACACTTACAAAAGGGAAAAGTAAGACAACAGGTTTAAGAGCACAGGTCGCACTACTATAAGAAGGGATTCTCAACTGCACAAGGAGACATTAATGCACAGACTTTGTGATAATGAGGTTGTCTGCTGTGACACAGTGTAGGATCTTGGGGCGTGCGTTACTACGCGCCTATAAATGTATATATTTTGTATACGTTAGTTTGCTTTTGCCAAATTAATTAGGAATAGCTTGACATTTGGGAAATACTGTTATTGACTTTCTTGTTGAGACTTGCATAATAAGATCAATCCTACCCATATCTGTATGCCAACATTGTGTTTTGCCGAAGATGGGAAATGATGGAAAACAGCTAGCGTGGCTTTGTCCAAAGTTAACAAAATCTAGATACAAGCACCTTTAAAGCTCACACTTATATTATTTTTATTTGATGAAAATGTAACTTTCAGAGGCGCTTGTAGTCGGACATTGTTGCTTTTTAACCTTCATGTTAACATAGCTAAGTGGCTGCTGGCTACAGTAACATGTAACATGAGCGCTATACATTTTCTCAACTCTGCACAAAAGCAAATACAAATATTTAAAAAAATTGACTTTGGTTGATGTTAAATAGTTTGTAAAGATGTCAGTGTTACACAGCAATTACATTTTATTAATTGTGCATATTCTTAGTCTGAATGAGCTAAACTGGTAAATTAAAAACCTTTTTGTGCTATTTCCTCTTATTCAAAATGTGTAAGATGATCAAAGACCTGGATAATGAGCTACTGCATGTGTGTTTAAGCATGTGATCCCTCTCTGTGAGAGTAATGGTGGCAGCGTCTCTCAGCAGGTTAGCAGAGGACCTGATGGGTTCAGGTGCAGAGCCAGTTTTGCGGCGGGCGGGGTGCACTTGGCTGTCAGCTGAAATGACTGTCAGGACTTTCTAATTTGCACCGTCAGGTCAGCTGGAGAGAATCTAAGTCTTTCAGGAGGGGAAGAAGAAATTAAATATTTCAAGGCTAGCAAGCCGAGTTTTGAGAACTTAAAAAAAGAAAGAAAGAAAAGTGGGAAATAACCGTTTACAGGCAAATGCACGTGGATATACAGCAAGGGTAAATGTGCTTCTTGGATGAAAAGAGAATATTTCCCAGATCTTACTTTTTAAACTGAACTTTTTCGGTGAGTACCAAAGAGTTGTGGTGTGTATGATAAAAAAACAAACATATTTTTCTTTGAGGACCTGATTGAAGATCTGTTTGAGTACCGGCCAGGCAGCAACTTGCTGCTAATTTGGTTTCTCTTTAAATATTTTCTGTCACAGTATTCAAAGTGAGGGCTTAAATACATTTATTACACTTATCATCAGAACACTTAATTGCTTATCTTTACGACATATGATGATTCCTTTCCAAAAGTAATGATATGAGGTGGCGCGGGAGAGAAAAGGATAGAAAATGTTTCAATATAAATATCTAAATATACAGTATGTAATGGTCTGACAACCTGCCATGCTTCTAATACAGTATAGTCATTCTTGGTAAAGGAAGAGGCTAAATGAAAAGGTTTATCTCTCACAAGCTGGAAATACTTCGACACAGGCGCTGTGTGAGCAGCTGGAAGCCGAGAAAGAAGCAGCCAATGAGATGTTTTCACTGTGGCTTTGAGTGACAGGTGGGAAGACCCCGTCCAGTCGTACTAAGACAAAAGTTCTGACAACTACAGGCTGATCGGACACGCATAAAAAAATGTTTAAAAACAGACACAACGGTGAATCTCAATGAGAATGATCAAATAAAAGTCATGATATGATTGGACCCTGCGATCCTGCCATATCCTCGCCCACTAGGTCTAAACCCCGCCCTCTCAATGTTACACAAGAGTAAAACAAAATCACAGGTAGAAAAGAACAGACAACAAAAATAGGACAGGAAAAAAAGTGTCCGTCACTGAATCTTCAACAGCCTTCATTCACACAGATTTCTTTTCTTAAATCAAATTATTTTTGTATATAGTATATATCATTTTAGCATCAATAATTTCATCTTTAATAGTTAAACAATAAAAGATCTGGCAATGGGAAGGAGGATTTACATACAAGTCGACATACAAATGAGTGATTAAAGAGAAAGAGATAATTGTGGTGAAAAAGGAAGTAAAACTTCTTCCGGAAGAAGACGTCGCGGAGCTAGCTAACGGCTAATGGCAGGAGCAGCTCCACAGATTTCGAGTTTAATTATTGTTGTCGAGCGTGAATAAATAAAACGGCTGCCATAAGCGCAAGATAAGCCCCGCCCCCTCTCAGTCAGAGCTCCTCCCCAACCTCCCCCCCATAACATAAAGCAGGTGTGTTGACTGTCCTTCCTTCTGTCTTCCTCCTCCTCCCCCTCTTTGAGTCTGTGCCAATCATGGAGTATTTGTATTTCTTCAGTCAAACGTCGACACTGGTTTAATACCTTTGGGAGAAAAACAGAAAGCACAAACGTTAGGATGATAGTTGACTTACATATAAGAGGTGAAAACGTATCCAAGCACTGTACATGCAGGATTGACGGTCTCTTCCTTTAAAGGATTTGATCTTGACCTGACTCTTGAATCTCGGCACAAAGTAGGTACAAAATAATTAAATTACGGAGCAAGGGTAGCGGTTAATAATCTGAGAAAAAAATCAGATTTTTCTCAAGATTTAAGTCATAAATATTTGAGAGCAAACTTTTAATTGATTTTAGAATATAGATGTTATTAAATAATAAAAAACAACAAGTGAGTACACTATTTTCGTGATAATTTAACTACATTTCTGAGTTTTCAATATCGGAGATATATTTACACATTTTATCTGGGAAATTCTGAGTTTTTGGCTTTAATTTTTTTTAACTTTTATATAACATACAATGCTTCTTAAAACCGTTAGCCCCTAAAGTCCCTTCAAAATAAGATTGTCGTCAAGTGTTGAAGTGTTTCCTTACCTATAGTAGTTTGGCTTGAAGGGCCCGTTCTTGTTCAAGCCCAGGTACTTGGCCTGCTCGTCACTCAGCTCTGTGAGATGTGCGTCGAACGTGGGGAGATGTAGGCTGGCCACATACTCATCTGCAGGGCAAAAGAGAAAATAAGCATGTTAGCAAGACCAGGCAACTGTGGCTGATCCATCATTCCAATGAGGGAAGCTCTCCGATGTACCATCTCATTTCTCTTGCACTGTCTACTATCTCCCTTCTCATCATACTTCCTTCCTTTCCTTGCGTCAATCCTCAGTGTGTGCAGTGGCAGCAGCAGCAGCCCACACTGACCTACATTTGTCTCTCTGTTTTCATTTACTGTGTGTGCACTCTGCTTTAAGTCACAGAGTGGACACTAAGAGAAGTGACGGGCAGCACTGCAGACATGCTGCACACACACACGGACTCATTCTACTGTGACTGATAAGCTATCCACAGACTGAACAGATGAGACTGACTGTGTTGTCTATAGAGATAAACGCAGTGTGCCTGCAGGCTCTCTGCTGGGGAAGAAACAACTTCCCTGCTGACTTCCTGCTTGGTGGCTACTTAAGTACCAAACAGGGTATTTTAGATCTTGCTGGCGTGATATCTTGCTGCGTGTTTGAAGTATTTTTGTATACAGAAGTCTAATTAATTCCATAGCAAATTCTGGACTGGCAAATAGTCTTACCCATCTTCTTGGGCAGCAGGTAAACATCCTGTTTGTAGCGTCCCTCTGGGGCGTTGTACAGCTCTATCAGAGCCAGCGCCTGGGCGGAGACACACAAGCGTTAGTTACAAACACACTTTTGCCGACATCTTTATAAATCTGAAATACAAAACTAATCATGTCAACTTATGTAAAAGGTATTGTTTTACCTGGGTGGTGGCGGTGATGGAGAGAACAAAGGTGGGCACAGTGGAACAGCTGAGGTTCAGCAGACGACCCTGTGTAGGGGAAGTAAAATGCATGATTGTAAAGTATTACATTGTAAAACAAAGTTACAAAACAAAGTAGGCATAAGCTCTTATTTTAAGAATCAGCTATCGAAAAGTCACTATTTCAGCGGCACTAAATGATGACGTTAAGATGATGTATAAGTTCTTTAAATAAAATACATTTGACACACAGGCCTATTTTGGAACAGGGAGTGATGATGGCGGCAGGAGAGGTGAGGGTGGAGGATCTCCTGATGCGGTTAAAACCTGCTGGAGGTCAAACAGCTGCAGAGACACAGCCATCGATAGACAGACTGCTCTCATTCTGTCAGTGTGAGTCAAACACACACGCCTATTCTGAACCTGCAATGTGCATCTGCAGTGTTGTTTCTGAAAGTATAATCCCTCGTTCTTTTCTAATTTGTTTACAAAATCTCAAATAAATAACAGTCTCAAGCTCCAGCTAGGAATTTTAAAGCTCTTATACTGATGTGTTCTGAGTAAGTGCCTGTGTGTGTGTGTGTGTGTGTGTGTGTGTGTGTGTGTGTGTGTGTGTGTGTGTGTGTGTGTGTGTGTGTGTGTGTGTGTGTGTGTGCGTGTGTGTGTGTGTGTGTGTGCGTACCTCAGCCAGCAGCACTATCCTCTTGCCATCAGGCCAGATGACGTGGTCCACCTGAGAGCGCACTCTCTCCCAGGTCAGCTCAGGAGTCCGCAGGCTCGCCTACAAGAAGAGCAGATAAACAATCATTTGTTTCTGGTAGGGATGTAACGATATACCGAATGTCGCGGTATCGCGGTAAATAAACGTTCCAATACCGTCGTGAGACTGACAAAATCTACCGCGATTTAAAAAATAAAAATGTAAAAAAATTTAAACACTTTTTTTTGTTTTAAACCTTTATTTAACCAGGTGGTCCCATTCAGATCATCGATCTATTTTTAAAGAGAGACCTGTCCAACATGGCAGCAAGTTACAACATGAACATAAAACAACAGAACACAAAAGGACATCGTATTTACAGGGCTATATTTACACACCTTGAGACATTGACAAGTACCAACAGTATATTTATATCTTGCCCTGTCAATAAGCCTCACCTTCTTGGCAAAAACTGTATTGTTTTTGAAGTGGTGGTGGAGAGACAATGTACAGTTTGACCCACTGCTGTCACCCATGACAAAAAAAAACGTGGACTTGTTATCGCGATATTATCGTACCGTGAGTTTTTGGTATCGTTACATCCCTAGTTTCTGGTGATCTTTTTTTCTCGTCTACCACTTCTGATTTCTGTTGAGCTGAGCTGTTACACATGTATTACAGCAGCACAATTCATCAAAAGTTTATCAAAATTGCAATATGTTCTAGTGAATTTCAGAACGCAGAAATAAATACATTAAAGAGGACCTATTCTGCTAATCTTCAGGCTCATATTAGTATTTTGTGTCTCTACTGTGACCCGTTTCCTTGCTTTAACGTTCACAGTTGCAATATCTGTCAAAATAATAGCAATTGGTTTTTTTTCTTCACATGTGCAGCCCTAACATCATAACAACGGACCAGAAGTTTACTAAGTGAGTCACACCTCTCTTTAGTGTCTGAACTACTCCTTGATTGCAGTCTTCTTAATAAATATACATTTCATTTTGTTCTATTCCTAGCACTGCTGTCTCACCGTTTTATGTTTAGGAGAATCATCTCTGCTCACTAATTGTAAGAGCACATGAGTAAAAAGCTTAATGTACTTGTGAACCAATCTGTTCTAACAACAGCATTACACAGTGGGATCAAGTAGTAAAAAGGTAGCAGTAAAGTAAGCTTAGTTCAATCATCCATGTCCTTTTTAAAGACTAGCCTAATTCTGACCACAAATGGCTCATCTTACATCAAGCTCAAGCTAATCTGCCAGTTACTGTGACATTGTCATCATGTCAGGTGGTTTGTTTTATTCACTATGGTTTTGGTTTCTTTACAAGGTATTACTGGATGCTAACTGACCACATCGATCTCAGTGTTGGAGTGTCCCATGTTGCAGACGATGCAGCCGTTCTTCATGCGGTCCAGGTACTCTCTCACCACCACGTTCTTATTGCCTGATGGAGGAGGAGAGATGATAAAAGAGGAAGAGAAATGGTCAGGAACAGATTAGAGCACACAAGCAAAACGAGAGATTCAAATAGGGAGAAAGCAAAAAGGTGAAAATGACAGTTTTGTCAAATGACTTTTCCAACAGTCTTCAATAAAGTTAAAATAAATATATAGGGGAATGAGTCTATATCCATTTCTGTAAAACTTGGTTTTATTGCTTTTAATTGAACAATTTAGCATTGTTAAATTAGTATGGAAATGTTAAACCAAATGATATATGTAAAGTTACATTTTCGGTTGGAAATATGATAAAGGATGAACTCAGCTGCAAAGGATATGATACATGTAGTCAGTGGCCGTTTGTCAATGTCGAGTAAAGCTGCTCCAGAGCCACTATTTCAAGCATACTACGTCATCGAGTGGCGCCGAATCACTGTTTAAATGCCCAGCATACATGTGCTACCAAGCAAGCCTCCTCGACATTGAGAAACGGCCTAAGTTTTCATTATTCTTACTGATAATAGCTTCTCCCTGTATTTCACTTAACAATCATTCATCATCTGCAAGAAACCGACAAGCTTAATGGATTCAAAGCCTATACTGGTTTATTTATTTACACCACTTTCTAACTAAAAAGGGAAAATCTGACATGAATCCCATGCAGCTTCTTCTACCTCTTATCTGTCATGTTGCAGTCCCCCTGTGAGAGAGCCCCACTGCTGCAGGCCTGCCAGCGAAACATTAAGTAATGACGCAGAGAGGCGAGTAATTCTCCGCTCTAATTAAGTGCAACTCCCTGGCTGCTGATCTGAGAACTTGATTAGTGACCGTTAGACCCCGCCGACAAAGACTGAGAATCTGCGCGGTCATCCTGAAGAAGCACTGAGAGAACGGCATGTTCCTCACACAGAGAGCGACGGATGAGGCTGACCTGTGCAGGTGATGACGATGTCCACCTGTCTGATGACTTCATTCAGCTTCACCAGCCTGAAGCCGTCCATGCTGTGATTGGGAGATAAAAGGTGTGAGGCTAATGAAACACAGCAGTGGTGCATAGCAAGTGAAACGAGTGGAGTCTTACCACGCCTGCAAGGCACAGATGGGGTCGATCTCTGTGACGTACACGATGGAGCCCATGGCTTTGAGGGCAGCGCAGCAGCCTTTTCCCACCTGGGAGTGAACGATATAAGATTATATTATACAGTAGTGAGACAGCAGTATGTTTCAAGCATGAATCCATCTGTTAAAGCAGGTGGTGTTTCATTGAGAGCCTGTGCAGTTGGTTTATCGCAGCTGTTGTGTCACTGGACATCATTTGTTATTTTTTTTCTTTAAACAATCAAAGTTTTCTTTATTTAGAGTCACATTACAGCCTTTTTTATTTAGTTACTCATTAAAGAATGTTCAACATTTTCAGATTGTTATATTGTTAATGTAGGAAACTTTGTCTGCTTTTAATTTGAGGTTTAAAAAACGTAGAAAATGTAAACAAAAAGGTCACTTCCGGGAAAATGCATGCATCCACATAATCCCACATTTCCTTACATGTCGTCAAATGTAACTTGGCTGATTCTTTCACAGAAGCAGCTAAACTCTTACCATTTTTATTTTGAATACTAGTAGATGTTGAATGTAGAAACCCAAACTGGATGTCCCGAATAAAAGTTTTTTTCACCCTTCTTTATAAAACACAATATCATTTTTTTGTCTCCAAACAACATGAATTATTCAACAGTTTTCCAGTCTGGTAGTCTTTTATAATGGAACATTCAGCAAAACAGAATAAATTAGTTTTAACAGAAGCTAGCCAATGCTAAAGATACAAAGCTCTTTAAGGACCTGTCACAATTTTTATGAAAAAAGCAGTTAAAAAAAAAAAAACGTTGCATACTTAATTCCCTGTCCTTACTTGCTTTAGTGCCAAACAAAAAGGGGGAACTGATCTTCTAGCTCTAAGTCTCTCCATTTTCAAAAGTGGATTTACTATACCTAACTTATTATTCCAGTTATAATAGTATTTCAGAATAAAAGCGTAAGATGTAGGTGTCTCAGTGAACAGGCCTGTATGAAAATGTCCTCCTTACCTCTCCGTATCCACACACCACCACCTGTTTGCCTCCAAACATGACATCAGTGGTCCTCTTCAGGCTGAGGACAGAAACACCATTGTTTCTCTGGCCGACTGATACATATTCAGAAAGTATGGTCTGCCTCGCCACATTGAATACTCTAAAACTATAAAATAATCTGTTTTAATATACGTTTCATACCCGTCGAGGATGGACTCTCTGCAGCAGTACAGGTTGTCAAACTTCTGCTTGGTCACCGAGTCGTTGACGTTCATGGCTGGAACACACAGCTTCCCCGCCTTGGACAGCTGGTACAACCTACACACACACACACACACACACACAAATAACAAATGTAAATAACTCAAGCTATGCAATAATAATAATTGTTTAGTGTTGACAATGCCGCTTCAACCACTAGTCATACATTTACCTTAAAGGTGGGGTAGGTAAGTTTCAGAAACCGGCTCGAGTGCACTAAAATGTGAAAGTACACAGCCGAAAAGAATCCGCCCCTTCCTTCAGACTTCCTTACAGAGCACCTCCTCCAACTCACATGAACGCGCACATGACGTCAGCAGACTGGTGAAAGTGGCCGCCTGTTGCTGGCGAGTCATTGAAGTACTGCAACAATGCACGCCCAATGACGGCACGCCCAATGAGGGCACGAGATACATTTGTGCGTGCACGAGATGGAAGGCTGACAGACAGGGCGGCAATCCAATCCGTTTAGCCGGCCCGGCTAAACGGATTGGTTGTACTTTTTACAGTATTACGGCTTCCACAGATGACATTTTTTAATGGATTTTTTGTCAAAGCACTTAAGATATTCATTGCCATCGGGATGTTAAGAGCATTCCATGGAATATAACAAAAAGTGTATCTCGAGCCGGTTTCTGAAACTTACCTACCCCACCTTTAAGGACAGACTAAATAATGACTAAAACAAATATGCCGCTCAAAATTATTTTCCATTCATTTTTAGAAAGGCAAATCCCTGACAAATACAACCTGAAGCAGAATATATTGTTAAAGGTCCCATGTCATGCTTTTCCGGTTATTACCCGTCCCCTTGTGTGTTATGAAGGTTTGTATGCATGTAAACGGTCTGCAGAGTCACAAACCCTCAAAGTACACCCTGTAGCGAGTAAAACTCTAACACAGAAAAGACCTGTCTATGCTGCCCCAGAATGCCTCGTTGGAGATTTCTCTTTTTCTTCCTGGGTACAGTGACGTGCCCATACCCAAATGGACCAATCCGTGGAGCCGTTACGTCCGCAGACACTCAATCTTTTCTCAGCTGCAGCTCTGCCGATTTCTCCTCCCTGATACGGCAGGACGCGGCGAGGCTGTGAGTCGGTGTGTGAGCACTGAGCACACACACAAACTCCCAGCCAGGCTGCGGGTATGTGTGTGTGTGTTCGGGCTGGGCTTATAATATGAATGTATTCTAGTAGACCTCAACAATGGAATTATGATCACTAGAAATGGCTATGACATGGGACCTTTAAATGTGGATTTTGGAAATGATTGCCTCTAATGTTTTTAAAAAAAAAATATATAAACGTAACATATCCTTTTTTTGCCTTATTTGCAAATACTGCAAATGTTTTAATCACAGATTTCTCTAAGCGTCTGTAGAATTTACAGCCTCCGGATATTCAATTGACCATTGTTCAAATAGTCTTTTATTTAAAGATGATTAAAGACCTACCTTTTTATCTGGCTATATTTAAAGTGATATAGCCTTAGTTTTTAAGTTTTAATCAGCAATTTAATTTCTATTTATTCACATTGTTAATTCATAATTTTATATTCTTGTTTTGCTAAATGTTATTTAAGCATTTGTTATTTTATGTCAACCCTTTTGGCTGCATGTTTGTATAAAAGGAGCTGCATAAATAAATAGTTATTAATGCTAACATTCTCACCACTAGATGGCGATGGTACACCAGAAACTGTGCGTGTCTAAGTGTCTATAAGCTGTCAGTTTTGTAAAAGCTATACTTGTACATTCTCCCAATTAAACTAGAGCGACCTGGTTTTATCTGGGGCAAGAAGTGATATATCTTTTTAAAACTTTGATTAAGATAATGAAGGATGTGTGCATGTGTTGTGTCTCACCTGTGCACACCGGTAACACTCTCCTCTACAATGCCCTTTATCTTCTTGAACATGTTGGGGTATTTTTTATAGATCCAGTGAGTCAGGTCTCCACCGTCATCCAGGATCTGACAGAGAGAAAAACGGAGAGAGAAACACAATTAACACAATAAAAAGAATGGTTAACTAACCCTGCAAATAAGGTTAGTTAACACATTTTTAAATAGGGTGTCCTTTCTCAAACCTAGATTTAGTACTGTGGTAAAAATAGAAGCACCACCAACAGGGACTGTAAGTGAACAAAACATTTTATATTCTTGTAAAATATGCGTAAAGTAGGCTTTATTTAGAGTGTAGGTGTGCTACCATGTTGGGTTGCCAGCCTTCCACGTTGACACAGCGGTCGATGCACCACCAGAAGTCGTCCTCTGACTCACCCTTCCATGCAAACACACTGAAACCTAGAATCGAGACAGCAAGCATTTTATATATATACATATAGAGAAGAGCAGAAAAGGATTTGGTCACACACCGATAAACTCCCAGTCTCACCTCCTTCTGCCAGAGCAGCTGCAACTTCATTCTGGGTGGAGTAGATGTTGCAGGCAGCCCATCGACACTGAGCCCCCAGAGCTGAGAGGGTCTCCATCAGCACCTGAGGAGGAGGGGGGGGGTTTGTCTTAACTGCTGCAGTAAAACCATCTTATGTTAAAGGTCCCCTATTATACTGTTTTTCATCAATATATTATAGGTCTCAGATATATACAAAACATGTCTCTGAAGTGTTTGGCTCCAAATACCAAACGGATCATTGCAGCATTACCCATAATCCCCTCTGTTTCAGCCCTGTTTCCAAAGTGCTGATTCTCTGTCTGTTACTTTAGATGAAAATAAGGAGCCCCTCCCCACGCCCCTCTGAGAGATATTTGGTTAAAAAGAACACAATGGTGCTCTAGGACAGTGTTTCTCACACTTTTTCATACCAAGGACCACTTAACCAATACAAAAACACTCGCGGACCACCTAACTCCACAAATATCCAAAATCACAGTTTTACTTAAGCTCGCTCCATTGCGGAGATATTCCCGCGAGAGTGCGGAAAATTTAAATATATTTATTTTTCAAATGTGAAATGTTACCAATATACTCACGGACCACTAGGGGGCGATCACGGACCACCAGTGGTCCGCGGACCACACTTTGAGAAGCACTGCTCTAGGAGGAGATTCAGGTGGTACGGTGGGGGGGGGGTTACCTTGGTTGGTGATTGGCTAATGGTTACTCAAGCCAAAACATCGTTATGACATCATAAAGTGACCAAAATCTGATCAGCTCATTTTCAGACAGGTTTTTATAGAAATGGATCAGGACAAAAAGAGAGAATCTTTCTTCCTGAAACTTTTAGAATCTCTTTACACATGTTTATGTATACAAGACGTGGGAAGTGGATTTTGCATAATAGGTGACCTTTAAAAAAGGTGTGTGTGTTTTGCATTCCCACTCACAGCAGTCTGGGCAGTGATGTGGGTGCAGCCCACCACCTTGGCTCCAGCAAGGGGCTTCTCCCCCTGGGCTCGCTTCCTCAGAGCCATCAGGGCCGGCATCTCTGAAAGACACACGAGGGAGCGGATAATCAGCTGGATGTTTGAGGAATCCCAAACGTTTAATCCTTCTGATACTTCATCGCTAATCCATCAACTCATCCAGCTGAAGGAGTTACTGATGCTAACAGTGTGTGTGTGTGTGTGTGTGTGTGTGTGTGTGTGTGTGTGTGTGTGTGTGTGTGTGTGTGTGAGAACGTAGCCTGCAGGGTTCAGCTGCATGTTCTGTGAAGTCATTAGGCAATGATATGTATAAATGGTGTTTACGCGTTGGTTTTTAAAGGGTGTTCTCACTAGCCAGTCTCACACTGTATCATCAGTAATACAAACATATGGCTATTCGGATTTGAAAGGGAACTTGGTTATTTGATTAAAGTAATCACTGCCGGATGTTTGGTTTACCTTGCTCTGCAATCTCAATCTCTCTGCGTCCGAAGTCGGCCTGTTTGATGTTTTTGATGCAGAAGTCTCCGTTGCCCTTGGAATTCTTCTGCTGTTTGTCCCGGGGAGACGTCTCATCGTCAGAGCTGTCCGTGTACGACGCCGCTAAAAAAGAAACGTGCATAAAAACAACAGAACTGTCAGTATGTGACACACATAAAATAGGTAGAAAATTAGCTTGTATCGAATTGACTCATAAAACCAAAATATAAAATCGTAATCATTTCTACTTATCTCAAACTACAACACATTTAAGGAGGTTTCCTATAGAGACTTTGTGAAGATGCCATTATTTACTTTTAACTGCCATCTGCTCACAACACAATAACATGAGCCAAACTGAAACGTCTGCTCTATTTCTACTGAATGGTTCTGCTCGACTTCACTCACTGTGGGTTAGAGCAGGGGTTCCCAACCCACGGAGGTGTTACTGCCGGGCCGCGAAATAGCTGTGAGTTTATCGTAATATTTGCAGAATTATAAATATATAAAAATATTTTATCATAATATTTTTTTCAAAAAGTGTTTAATTTTCGCACCTATACCAGTGATATTATTTCATCCAGTAGCCTAGTTAATCTTTCACCAGATAACCGTTGAAAATGGCTTTTATGATGTTCCGAGGGATTCGGCGGCTCAGCCTGGTCTCAGCCTCTCGTGCGCACGAGAAAGTTACCGGTGCGCCAAGTAGGAAGAGGAGCACAGGAGACAACCGTTTCATTGCAGACTGTTATGTTAATGTGGGGAAATGGCAGTGCATACATTATTTGAGATATATTTCAAACACGGACTTCATTTTAAGGACATGTCGGCCAGGGGTGCAGAGCTATTTGTTTAAGCAAAGGATTGGCAAAACAGGAGAGTAAACCAGTCTGCCTTGATCTAGGAATTCATGTCCGGGACTCTCGCGGTATCTGTTTTATAGAAGGAAACCTCCTTCGCTTCATGAAATGGCTGCAGCATCAGGAGGCAGCGCGACGTATACTCCGCCTCTGAGAAGTGCAGCACCAGCCAGCGGGTAAAGATGTGTCTTTTTACGCACCGCCTTCGCTGTGTTTACCTTCATCAGAACAGCGAGCTACGTGTTAACCACACACACCTCTACACACATCTCTACACACATCGAACTGCCCGATTACTCCCCCTTTTATTAGTTGTTTAAAGGAGATGTCCAGTCACCAAGGCGCATGATGTGTGTGTATGTGCTCAGCTCAGCTCTGTGTGTTCGGTGTTTGTCCGACACCGGCATTTGTTTTAAAATGAATATGAACAGTAATTTACACACATCTGGCTAACTCCATAGGTAGCCTATATGCGGGTGTTCCCAAAATAAATTAGTTTAATCTTAATCTCGATGTAGTGCGAAATGCTGTGGAACGTGCACCGGACGTCACTATCATAATAAAAACAAATCACACACACACACACACACACCACACACACACACACACACAACACACACACACACACACACACACACACACACACACACACACCACACACACACACACACACACACACACACACACACACACACACACACACCACCACACACACACACACCACACACACACACACACACACACACACACACACACACACACACACACACACACACACACCACACACCACACACACACAACACACACACACACAACACACACACAACACACACACACACACACACACCACACACACACACACACACACACACACACACACACACACACACACACACCACACACACACACACACACACACACACCACACACACACACACCACACAGGATTATCCGTAAATCATACAAACAAAACCAAAACGTTGTATTATCTGTTCTTCCGTTTTGTTTTAAAAACCGAATAACGTCGGTTTTTTGGTTTTCAGTTTTTACGAAAAACCAGAAAACGACACCGGTTCCTTTTTAAACGTTGTTAATATGTTTTGGATGCATATTGTTCGAGTAGTTGTTCAGGATGTTAGCCTCTGTTGCTACCTGCTGCTGGTGAGTAATATTAAAATCAGTTAAAATTGACAACCGGTCCGTGATTTCTTTTTGAATGTATCTGCCGGTCCTTGGCACAGTAAAGGTTGGGAACCCCTGGGTTAGAGGTTTCTTTCTAGATCTTGTTAATAATCTGGGTTGAGAGAAATCAGTAGCCTTTGATGGTAGCTTGTTTATTTAAAATTAAAAAGGCAAGTAACCCTTCTCTCTGGGACCAATCAGTGTCACTGCTCCACCTTCAAAGGCGTTATAAAAACCAGGTACTACCCACAACTTTGCTAATGGAAAACACAAAAAGAGTAAGTTGTGTACAGTGGAGCACAATGTAGTGGACATGTGACATTATTGGACTCCTGAGATATTTGTTCCCAGGAATGCACTATGCTTTCAGAATCAACACATACTGTTGTAAACCGTTAGAGAAGATTGTTTGAACTCAAGACAAGGATATTTCCAATGGTGAAATCTTCTGACCTCCATGACACTTCTACTATGGCCTATGTTCATGCATTGGTAACCCCTATCTTACAAGGATTGTATTGAACTGTTTAACCGTAAGGATCACAGCCAACGGTCAACAGAGGGATCAGCAGGTTCAGCCAACTAAGTGTTCTCAAGCCATGACTCAGCAATACCTGCAGTCTGAAAAAGGATCGATTACATTGGTACCTTTAAGCGCAGGCATTATTTCAGGCCAGTTAAAGTACCGATGCACCCTTTTTAGTTATCTTAGCGACACCCATTGGCCTGATGATGACGCACAGCACTCGGCGCCACTAAGACAAAACATCACAGCTTCAATGTCAGCGTTTACAACCGGCTTATGGATCAGTCTCATAAATCCTCTTCCCTTCACTCTCCTCGGCTCTTTTGGGATGCACTGATAAAAACGGAGGCGCTGGTTAATGCGGGCATTACATTCAGCCCACGGTCACGGCCATATCTTACTTTAATCTTCTGTTTTAATCCCTTTAAAGCCTATGTATGTGTGTTTTCATACTGCCATGTGATACCTCGACTTTATTTCCATGTAAAGCACCTTGAATATCTTACAGATTTGTTTTTATGTCTTTTCAACAGCAAGGAAATTCAGAGCTTTAAGGTTTCAAATTGCAGAAACAAACACAATGCACTCTTGGTTTCTTCACTGTGAATAAAGCCTGTATTTTTCCTCAAGCCTGCAATTTGACTTTGGTAGGCCACAGATTTATTCTGCCCAGCACAGAGTTTAATCGATTATGAAGCCATGTGTAAAAAACCCTCTGCAAAAACTCCAGTCCCTTTCCAATATAAGACTGCAGTAAAATGTAAAGATGGTAAAAATGTGCTTTAACACTAAAAGGAAGCATGTCACAGCAGCACATGACCATGCAGAATGACCATGGATGGATCAGTAGCAGAGAACACTGGGTACCTGGCCAGCACTGTAACAATACTGCAGTTAGAGAACATGCTGTACTGTGCCAGAAAGGAAAAGGGCTTTAAAGTAATAATCCATGAGTCTACCATTTTCTTTTGAAACCCCCCATCCGTACTGACAGGAAGAAAGGGTGGAGGTGGGAGGGGGGAGTGTGAGGAGAGGAGATCATGAGGGTGGATGCACCGATACTGCAAAGGATAGTGTCTGGGACAAAGCCAAAGACAACGAGCTCGTTAAGATAAAGTCTTGGAGGAGAATATACTTGACCCATTTTGAGACTTGGGGATACTACTATAACACTACTTGATATCTTCCAATCTACCAGCCAGAACTACAACTGTTATTTTAGATGCACTGTTCAAATGTAACTTGGTGTGCATAAAAAATAGCAATCCATTGTGAGGAATTGTACCCTTCAACAATTTCAGATAAAAGGCCAAACAGAAAAAGTCAGATTTCTCTTTTCTTTCTGGGCATTCGTCCAAAACCGACGCAGTTCGAAGAGTAATACAAGTTCTCCTGTTAAACTAATGTAAACCTGCATTCATGCCTCTTGTACTTTTATCCATTTGAATGGTTTTGCTCTTAGCCAATCACCGCAAGTGACAAAGCTACGTGTGATTGGCGCCCACTACAGCAGCAGCTATGGGGAGAAGAAGTGGTTGAACTTTACGCAATTACATTACATGTTTTTATCCAAAGCGACTTACACAACATATTTTATTATCAGTAGCAACATTATTCTTGTGTGCAGTGAGATTAAGTACCTTCGTCATTACATCTCTGATGATGTCTTTGTCATCTGTGAAATCATCAGACAACGCTGCAAACTGTATGCCCAGGCAAACATATTAATGCGGACATTTCACAAGTGCTCTGTAGATGTCAAGGTATCACTTTTGAAAGCTTTCTGTACACCATTGAACACGGCTCACCTGTGGAGTAACTACAAGGCTAGCAACATGCAAAAACTAAAAGTTGCATACAATGATGCTATACGGTTGCTGCCGAGGGTACCAAGATGGCACAGTGCCAGCCAGCTGTTTGTTAACTTGAAATGTAATGTACAAATTCATGTTTCGCCTAGAAGAGTCAGACAATCATGTTATCTCGATTTTAATTAACCCTGTGAAGAGTTCTACTCGGTTCTCTTCCATGATTTTGAGACATTGGCGCAACAGCCTCTACAGACAGTGAGCATGTGTGGCTAGCTGTCATTGGACTGATTTGATGTTTTTCATCTGATTTTTTGTTTAGCTTTTTAATCTTATTTATTGTTGTGTATTTTGTCATTTTGTATGTGATATGGACCTTGAGTCTGAAATAAAGATTGAATGAATACTCAATACTGTGGACTATCCCCACAGGTGCAATTTGGGATGAAGAGTGTCTTGCCCAGGGACACAACGACATGCTGACTGCAGTGGGGTTTGAACCTGTGCTCCCCTGATCTGCACACCAACGCACTAGTCCACTGCGCCACACGCCAATTAACTGCTTCCATCCACAAGATTGGTATCAAAATAAATAGACCAAAAAAAACAAGAACTCTATTGGTATTGGTTTAATTTTGAGGGTAATGGTGGCAGGTTTTTTTTTGTGCGTGACCACATTTCCATATTGTTCTATTTTGTAGTCTTGTAGCCCTAAAAGAAACTGCACTTGAGGCAATTTCTTCAGACTTTCTGGAGCCACAAAGGGGTACAAATGTGGTAAAAATGAATGACATATATTAAAGTATTTCACCGTAACAAATCTAAAATTCTTACATATACATTTTCACAAAACAAAATTAACACACACACACTTTTTTCCTCTCATTCAAAACCACAACCTTAAGAGGAACCTTTTATAATCCTAATCTAAACCAAAGTGTTCCTGGGAAAAGTACTCCTGATGTGTTCGGTGTGTCCTCTCTGCACTGTGGGAACCATCAGAAAAATGAGAGGCACTCCAGTGAGGGAATTATGGGAGAAGACAGGGAATCAGCGGACAGGGTGGGAGAAAAAAAGAGAAAGAGGATAACACAGGTGGTTCAAAGGGGCGATAATAGGGCTGCACATGTTTCTGAGAAAGAAAACGTAATGTTGGCAGCACTGACGCATTTCAATTTGAGCAAAGGCAAAAAATTGAGCGAGATAAATGCAGGCCGTTTGCTCCAATAATGAACTTAATATCTAGTGAAATAAATCCAGATCTTTAGTCATCATCAGACAGCCTCTTGGAGGGAGGTGAGAGGAGAGAAGCAAAGAGAAAGAGTAGAGGAAGATTGAAAACAGGAGATGTGTGTTACAGGGGGATTGGAACAAATCCAAATCTCACCATAAAAAGGGGACCCTACACCGACGTGCCAACGTTGATCTTAGACCAGTAAAGTGAGCACAGAGCTGAATTCAACAAGCATATCATTAAATATATAAGTTCCTGCAGTTCTCTCGAAAACAAAGAGTAATACATTTCAAGCCTGATTTTTCACTTCTTGAAAGAAAGAATGGCATGGTACTTTTTAAATCAGCTGACCCCGTTTGGTAATACCAACCCTAAAAAAACATATGGTGGCCAGCAAACATGCCGGTGCGAGGTCACAGGACCAATATATTTAATCATTTCTCAGCAAGAGTATTATACACTCGCTCACTATATGTTCAGCATCCATCTCATATTACTGACTGAAACCCCATTTGTCCATCTGCCATCCATCTGTGGCAATACAGACTAAGTGATCACGTAAATGACCCTGACACACAGCAGGAACTCTAAAAGCAGAGTTATCAGCAATGTGTGCACACTGCTTAATCTGCTTCAATTTTGGATGCTCTGAGTGCAGAACAGGATTATTAATATTAGAGTGCGCTCTCGAAGCGCTAAAGCCAGCACTTTTCTTAAGGGTTTGCCTTTTTTAAAGTTAAAGTTTGACATTTTTGGAAAAACAGCACTCTTATTTGTTGTCCTTTAGTGACACCTTATTGAGAAAAGTCCCGGAATTAACAAAATAATCCAGCATTACTTTCCCCTAAAACCCCAACAAGATTGTTGTATCCGTTGTTGTACCAATTAACAAACACTCTTGAATAATGTTTAACTTGTGGGCTTAAGAGCAGCTGGTAGAACTTTTTTAGAGAAGCTGTTTTCCTCCATTTTCAGCCTTTAGCGCCTTTCCCTTGTTTACCCATCTCACTTGACCCCAACTAGAAAGTACAATCAGGCCAAGCAAACAGATTTCCAAGGGAAAACACTTCCTTTATCTCTGTTGTCGTAAAAAACAACCGTAATGGAAACATGTCCACCGGCGGTGTGATAAGTTGTGGGCTGTTGGGATTGAGCAACAGGAAGTGTCTACCTGAGCTGTAGCTGTCTGTGGAGGACTGGGAGATGGAGCGGGACAGGGAGCGCCGGCCGATCTTGGAGGGCCGCTTGGTGAACTCCTGCTTCTGGTCCGCAAACTGGATCTGTGGGTGGACGGAGCAAAAAGGGACAGAGATCAGAGCGCCGAACAGATTTTACAGCTGCATTGGTTAAGATCACATAAGAAACGGGTTATTTTTGTCAATATGAATTGAGTGGGCACATGTATAAGGGTCTGTGTCCAAATAGTGCATTTTTCTGGCAGAAAGGCACTGGGAGAAGCCTCCTCTCAGTGATTCATCGAAAAATATACCCTAGAGACTATTTTTGTTGATATCTTTACAACAAATCACCGCTGTTGTATGACATATGCCTTGGATTGCATGATCCGTTTGTGCTACTATATTCCACTTTGACATTGTTTTTTTCACATCTAACCTTAAGGTTCTTGCTCTCACACTTTTAATTCATTAGTGAGCTTCATGGCTCAGTCTGAAAGCCTTATAGTGGGAAGGACGATCCGTGTCTTTTAGAGTTTCTGTCTAAAACATTCTGTCAAAAACAAGCTTTTTCACAAATGTCTGCAGTGACGCTACAGGCGTGTTCTGAAAAGTTGAAATATGTTATGCTGCTACTTATCTTGCTGGATGTAGCACTTTTTCACGAGGCAACCCCATTCAGCGGCATGTGCTCTGTTCTCATTGGAATCAATTGAAAAAAGTTGTATATGGACGAGGTATCTCTTACTTCTTGCAAATGACCACAAGGTTTTGTATACATACAGTTATTTTAGCAAACACTCTTGTAATATGGGAATTAGGGCTGTCAGTAGACTTACAGAGAACATCTATTTTTTATGACTTTTTCTTTCTTTATGTTGCGTCGATGCAAGGTCAGCAGAATAAGCGTTTTTTTTTCAAGATATAAGGTTAACGATAAAAAGAAAAGACAGAATATTGGCAGTGCCGTCTGCAAGAGAGTAGTTGAGTTCACTCTGACTTTAAAAGATAATGAAAACAATGGGGCCATTATCAACCCGGTGACAAGGCCACACAGCAGACAAGGTACAACAGTTCAGTCTGTGAAATACGTGGGTGTATGGTTTTATTAACTGTAGCCAGGTCACAAATTGACCATGATTCTATCGCATTGTTAATCTTTTTCCGTTATTAGAGTCAATAGCTTGGTGCATTATAATCCATGTACTGATAACATTAAGAGTATGAATAGCTTACTTATTCCTACCATTAAAAAAAACACGCGACAAGAACAAAACGTGTAAATAGGGTTCGTGAAGAGGAGCATGAAGAAGCAATCAAAGTGTGTCTCTCTAACTGAGAAAAGCTTTTGAATGACTTCAAATTCACCAATGCCACACAGACGGAGGTGGTGAGCCGCTTTAAAGAGAAGCAGAATGAGTCCGTGCTATTCATTTTCCCCCGTCCTCATTCTCCTTGTTTGAAAAGGACCGTCCTTGAGTACAATACAAGCAAATATTTTCAGGTTTTAATCAAAGAGAAATTGCAGGATTTCTGTACTATACTCCTCTAAGGACCCAGCTCACGAAGAACATCGAGTCAACTAGAGGTCTCACACCGTTTCATGAGAAAAAGTTGTATACTTTTGATGATGGAATATAATAATGTCTTAGCTTTTCTCTCAGGTCTGTGAGCAATTTCTTAGAGGGACCATATACTGCTTATTTTCAGGTTTCTTTTGTATCTCTACTGGGACATGTCTCCATGCTGTTCAAAAAGGTCTTTATTTGTCTCACACTGCCTGAGCTGCAGCACCTCTTTTCACCCTCTGTCTCAATCCAGAGCACAGTCTGCTCTGATTGGTTAGCTGGCCGGCTCTGTTGTGATTGGTCACAGCTTAGAGATGTCCCGCCCCTTAGCAGGAGCGCTAGCCAATCAAAGCACGAGTGTTACGTAGTGATGTCACTATAATAAAAAGTAAACAAAGGAGTCCAATCGAGGCGTTTCAGAAGGGGAGTGCGTAGGAGAGAAACTCTGGGATTTAAACCTTTTCAGACCATTTACATTTACAAAAAAACACACTACAGGGAAGGGAAGATCCCAAAAATCACAATAAGGCCTCTAATGGCGCGTTTCCACTGCAGGCCTCGCTCGGTTTGGTTAGGCCCTATTACGGCCCGTACACACAGCAGCTTTTGGCGATTTGTCCACCGCTTCCAGCGCGTCTCCGACCATTGACTTTGAATGGGGATGACGTCACTTTCCCTCGCTTGTCGCCGAACTGCATTGTGGGGGGGCGAGGCGAAGATTTCCAGGATGTTCAGGATTCCAATGTTGAACAATGTTCAACTTTTGAGGCTGAGCTGGAAGCGACAGCCAATCAGATCCGTTTATGCAAATCTGACAGTTCAAGCGCTAGCCAATCAAACCGCGTGCAAGCTGGGAGAACCAGACCGCAGTTCATTCTATATTCCTAACAAAAATGGAGGAGAACTTAGTTATTGCGGTAGCAAATCACCCGGTTCTTTATGACCAGTCCCTATTTACTTACCGGGATACAAACCGGAGGAACCAGGCATAGAGGGAGGTGGCAGAGACAGTGGGTGAAACTGGTAGGTTTTCGCTTGTTTGGGGATTTTATATCCAGTTTACTTGGTTGCTAGTTTACTTCGTTGCTAGCAAGCATAGACAGTATCATTAGCCAGCATGGAATGTAGCATAAAATAGCACCATAGACATTGATCTCATAAATGTTTAAAGAAATAGTGGAGAAGAACCGGGGTTTTTTGCTTTGTATGTCGGGGGCGGGAGATTCATGTGATTGGTTGTTGGTCGCGAAATCCCCAAGCTTTCAGACACGCCCAGCTCCAAGATTTTCAAGATTTTTGAAAAGCTGCTGTGTGGACGTACCGTTAGGCCCGGCTCACTTTAATGCTGCCCTCCATTACAGTTTAAGAACTGGGGTAGTTACTATAGTAACCCAGTGTAGGCGGAGCCGTGACGTCATCTTCAATGAGAGCCCCAGAAAAACAACACAGCCGTTAGCTCTTAGCACTCAGAGCTCACAGCTCCTCATATCTGTTCAGAAACTAGACAAAAGTTAAACAAGTACAAACCACAGACTGCCTGTGTCATGGCGAATACAGTCGCTGGTATATTTATGTCTGTATAGGCCGTTGTTGTGAGTGTGGACGGTCGGAGCATATATAACGTTAGCTTAGCCAAGCTCCATTTAGAAAACACGCATTTTAAAAAGGGTTTTTCGCCTGCCGTCTGTCTGCAGACTTGTCAAAGCATTAATTCATGGTCTTTACTAACCGGTATCAGTATGTTGTTAATTCGGCATCATTTTGAAACGTGTATGACAATTAAATCACGGTCAAATATGTTCATCTTGTTGTAGTTGTAGCCGCCTTGCCAGCGATTCTCTCTAGTTTAGCATACTCAGCCCGACTCAGCCTGGTTGTTCCTGGCCCTAGAACCACGATTTAGTCGGGCCAGAAAAAAGGTGAAAAAGTAGCCCCGGGCCAAAACTAGACCAAAAACGGGCCCCGCATGGCTCGGCCCGCTGCAGTGGAAACGCGCCATAAGACATATGCTGTGTCTCAATCAGGAGACTTCACTCAGAACATTGCAATGTCGTACACTGAAGGATTTGGATGTAGCATGTGAATTTTGACTGCATCATCCGGGTAGTCACGGCACACTGACGCTCGTTCCTCAATGTGAACAAATTCAATACAGCAAGTGTAAGTACAGAAGTCTGTCGAATTATGAGGGGTCAAATGCCAATATTGAAACAAACAAACAGCTGTTCGTCAAATGAGGGCGACCTGAGCTAACATTACAAACATGACGTAAAGAGACCTATTATGCCTTATGTAAGAAATTCACAGAGGACAGCTAATGGGGGCAGCAACACTCTGGTCCTATTCTAGTACACTCAATAGTAGTGACTCAGCAACATGTAAAAAAGCTCATTTTACAAATGCTGGCTTCTTTTCGGTAAGGTGATAATGTGAAGTTAATTAAATCTACATTTTAGAGGACAGCTTGTAAAATAAATCTCATTGACAATGAAGAAACAAATACGAAATTAAAGACGATTTTCTCTGGTTTTACATATAAAACAGTGTAGAAACTACGCTATGAGATGAGAAATGTATGCGGACTGCTGAGCAAACAATCTGTTGTGTCCGTGACAAGCTGCAACTATACTTTTTTTACTGTCTCGTTAACCGAGTCCTTTTTCTCCTTCTGTGACATTTTCCATCGTCCTTTAACCTCTCAGTGCACTCCTTTACATTATGGATGGTGACTGATTGGGAACAGGGTGACATGTGAATAATGAATGTTAGCTCAATACTGGGACTCATGGGAGCTCAGCCAAGACTGTCACCTTCCACTCATGTGTGTGTGACTGTTAAATTGGCCTGAAGGGAAACCAAATGGTACAGTAGCTAAAACGTGCTTTTCTTCTGGTGGAAAACGCAGTAGGAGTAACATGGTTGCGATACTGGGAGAGAAGCCAGGAGCAGAGACCCCACCGAGGTGGACTGTGAAGTTTGGCAAGGGTGACTCGGACAGCTTGTTCACACTTGTTTACGACGCTAGTAGTCCGGTACAAATGCGTGTGCAAAAGGTAGATACTAGTTCCCGATGTTACTAAGCAACTCTGACAGTTTAAAACATTGTGCTCTTCTGACACGCAAAGTACTAAAAACACAAAATAAGGAACTACCCTGTCTCTGATTTTCTTTTCATGTTTTTATATTAAAAATCAAGTACACAGACTTAGAAGAACCCTCCCCTCCTGATTATGACACCTTTCACAACTGTATGTGAAGTTAAAAAGGAAATTCACACCATGATTCCTCGAGAAAATGCCTCATGTTAAGCAACAGGTCAGTTGAGTGGGTTAATGTATAACTCAAGCTTAAAATATTAACACTTTGATTTGCTTTCTTCCTAAGATCTATAGGACAGGTTAGATACCACTCATAAAGGTCAGCCACAATTAATGTTCCATTTATGAGCTGGTTGTAGGAATAAGCTTTAGTCATATTTAATTCATCGTTGTAACTCAAAATACAAGCCCTAATGCAGCACCCGATATAAAACTCAATGAATAGCCGATCCAGGAGATCACAGACACACTCGGAGGCTTTGTGTTCCATCTGTGTTATCTTACTCATGATACTATACAGTTATAACCTAAATACTATAAATTATTACATAATCTGTCCTGGTGTGTGCCTAATCAGCACGGGCTGTGTGTGTGTGTGTGTGTGTGTGTGTGTGTGTGTGTGTGTGTGTGTGTGTGTGTGTGTGTACTTCTCTTCTACAGAGCAGCTTGAAATTACTTCATTTTAAAAACAAATCAAAATAAAAAGCTCAATAGTTTTCTACAGAAGACCAATGTACATGTGAAGTTCAAAATGCAAAGCTCCCTGTGCATTTCAGCTGCACTCAATAAGCCTTTGGCATGACTCACAAAAGGGAAAAGGTTAAGCTAAAATGTTTCCACGTCTGTGCAAAAAACAAGTGTCTCCAACCTTAGTGGATTAGTGGGAGCTTTGGCAAAACATCAGCAGAGAATGACGTCTTGAAAAAGTAAAACAGTATCTCTGATGTTAAGTTAACCGGACTGCAGTAACTCTATACCGACGTCATTTGTGATGTTACTGGTTGATGAGCATATAAATATTAAATATCACACACACACACACACACACACACACACACACACACACACACACACACACACACACACACACACACACACACACACACACACACACACACACACACACACACACACACACACACACACACACACACACACACACACACACACACACACACACACACACACACACACACACACACACACACACACACACACACACACACACACACACACACACACACACACACACACACACACACACACACAGGAGTCAGATTTAATGGCATGTTAGTTGCCGCCCAACATAGGATTATAGGGAATTAGTTACTTATTAAATGTGCACACATCATCATTCTATTTGGAAAACAAGAAGCTCCTCCTCAGGTATTACATGCCGTCAGCCAAATGCTTTACATTTAAAGATAATGCTTACATTTGTGGCGACACCAACGCTGCATGTGTGTATATTCAGCTGCAGATACAAGATGGTATTTGATGCTGAAGACATACAGCGATGTCTTTACAGCTGCAGGGTGTCCACTCTGAACATTAGGGTTTCTCAAAATAAAAGTACCTGACTCCACAAATCTAAAAAAAACATTTGTTTAGCTGTATGAGCTTTTCCTGTGCTTATTTTTATAGTGGATCCACACCAGAAGAAATTCATCTTCTGTATGTTTCCACACATGTGTCACAGGGGAACCCGATCCTAATCAAACACAAAGGGGTCATGGGATGAAGACCCCAGCAAGCAAGCTGACACTGGGCCTCTTCAGCTGTCAGCTGGAAGTATGTCACTACTGACAGTGGGTTGCAGAAATGTCTTGGTTTTGCTGCCTTAAATGCAAACCACATTGAAGACATTTGCAACCAAGTAGTTCGATTTTGTTTTTGTGTATTAGCCAATGGCCTAATTGAGTAAGACACCATTTTGTCAGCCAGTTATGACCCCCATTATTGGACTGGTCCACGGGAACATCAAATTAAACCTCATAAAACGTTCATGTCCTTCATCATTGTTCGCATATTTCCATGCTTTAGAAAATTGAGATCTGATCATTGGCACAAAATGGCAAGCTCGTTATTGCTTCATTTGCTCTGATGCCCCCAGACTCAATCATTGTGCTCGGAATGGTTCAGCTCTTCACAGTATAGCATCACCTTGAACCTGGTCGACAGGGTCATGGGCGCGTAGGGTTGGGAACCGAAACTTGGTTCCAGATGAGAACCGATAAGAAAATGCCGGGTACCGGGTACCCATACAAAATACACAATTTTGGTTCTGCTTAACGGTTCCTAAACGCGGTAGACCCTGTATTCCACCGGGTCCGTCTGTGCCGCGGCGACCCGGTGGAATACAGGGGCGGACTGGCCATCTGTGTGTTCTGGAGAATCGCAGAACGGCCGGCTCGGTTTGCTGACGGCCGGCACCGCCCTTAATTTTTTTTTAAACGGCATCATGTAAGTTGCGCTGACAGGTGACTGAGGTCCACAGTCTCCCCGCAGCGAGGCTCCCCCCGCCCTCCCGTAGACAGTTCACGAGCTCAGTCACTTCATAACACCAAAGATGGGTCGCGGTAAACGCTCTAAAGTGTGGCTCCACTACACTAAAAAATAAAAAGACAAGGCACAGTGTAATGCCTGTTAATAGCTTGCCACAGGCATAGCTCAGTTAAAATAAAGCACAGCTATTGTGTAATACATTTGTATTGCATGTATATTTTTTATTTGTAAAAACGTCAGTTAAAGCTTAAAAGATTAAAGATATTTTTGTTATCTAAACGTTTGACCTCTTTCTTTTATACATTTGGAATCTAAACGGGGAATCGATAAGAACCGGAATCGATACATTTCAGACGATACCCATCCCTATGTTATACACTCAGCTAAATGTTTCTCATTCATGTCTTTGTTTGTCTCCTCTTGTTTTATTCACTTCAGCAAAAGAGAGGATAAAGTGAGGAAAGCAGAATGTCAATATAATGAAGTCAAAATAAGACACGCCTTGTCTTTCATCATTAAATCAAATTGGGAAAAAAAGAAACACTCCCACAAACATTGATATTTAGAGCACCTCAAGGCAGCCTTTCAAGCTGCAGGACATCTAGAATGACTGCCCTTTAAACGGAAAATCATCCATCAACACGGACAGCTGTCTGTTTCTAGACCTGCACCTCAAAGACCTGCCACAGACCATTAAAGGCCACATCATTCAATCCACCTCCATCGCTTAAAAAAAAACCAGGAGCCATTGTCCAGAGAGACTAAATTGAACGTAAGGAAAGGTACACGTCTAACACGTCGTTCGTGTTTATCAAAATAATGTCAGCACAATTTATTTCCTTGAGTGAGAAAACAAAGCCTCTATGAATATTCTCTTTTTAATTTTTTATTTTTTATTTTTTTTAAAATTGTATACGATTCCATCTGCACCGTTATTCCACCCAACGATTTATCAAAAATCTGATTGATATTGGAAGTCTAATTCAAGAACTTTCAAGGTGCACATTATAGCTCTTGCAGCACCTTTGGTAAATGACAGTTAAATACAGTTCATAGTATGTACTGTATAATGATTATTTCACACATTTATCACGTTAAAGGCAATTTGTCTACACCAACATGAATGATGTTACATGACAGCATTCATCAGAAGGCTGGCAATTACAATTTCAAGCAATCTCAAGCCCATTTATTCAAAATGCAAGGATATTTAAAAACTTTGAAGACATCACATAAAGATGTAAGATATTCTATGGGTTTCAGGCGACTCGTATGGAACCGTGTGGGTTCATTTCCCACTTCTGTCCAAAGTTTACAAGCTTGTGTTTTGAGTTGATGCAATGTAACCATAGGAATGTAACGTACAAAGACAAAGAGTTTCTTAAGTATTTGACACATTTTAAAAGCTATTAACATTGAGAAGGAATTACAGGACTAAGAGCGGCTGTGACCTAAGGATTCATATTTCTCAGGATTTGTTGTTCCTGAAATAAGTTTTTTAGTTTGTTGCAGAAAAGCTGCTTTCTGTAGACTTCTTTTAGCCTGTATCTGAATCAGGAAAGAGAGAGGCACTAGAGGAAAACTAAACCAGCAGAGACCTGTGGCAAGGTCCTTTGTGGGGAAACCTAAAAGGGAGAGAGGGGAAGGAAGTGTTCTCCATAAGGCCCATTGGGAAGCTGCTCTATGGGGGAACACAGCCTCCGTCGCTGGCAACACAACCTGGGCTCCAGCCAAAGGACTCAGTCAGGGTATATGTGCCGAGACTTGGTATTAAGGAACAACACCAGAGAAGGAGAAGATTGTATAGCAATATTTCATCATTACTTGGACAATATATTACAAGCACAGTCCTTATGATAATTTAATAACAATTTCATTGTGTAAATATGTTATGGTGAAAGCATCAAACCTACAACGTCAATGCAACATCGAAATAGGCATTAAATCAAAAAAGATGACTCTTTATAGGAGTGAACATTTCTCAGAAATAACTAATTAGTAATGAGTAATTAAAGTATGCTTTGGTCATACCAATAAATGTTTGGGGCATCTGCTGAATAAAAATGCACAAGCCCTTTATCAACACTGAAACCGTATCAAAACACAATGTACTATTTTCAATGTTAACTGAAAACTTGGATCAGTATGTTGAGTGCCAACACCTTCTTTGTTCTGGAAAGCTTGCACACAACAGGACATCTCATATTACCTGACAGACACAGAGTCAGTGTGTGTGTCACTGATGGGAGGATCAGTGTGTTGTCAACAAGTAGCTCAGTCAGGCTTATGATATGATTTCCTACAGATATACCGGGTTAAAAGCCTCAAAGGATTAATTAGACAGTCACTTTTTCCAGGTCATACATTTTTTTTATAAGCAACATGACCTCTAATAAGACAACTGTTAAAGTTTATGGTGTACAAACGTTGCACCCACAGGCAAACAGCCAGCGTTTGGCTCTAATGCTTTTCCACAGGGATTCCATGTAATGCTAGCAGTAGAAGAGCTGCTGATGACAGAACAAAAGTTAAAACGAGAACACACAGATGAGACAGGCCAAGTGCAGGGAGGGTTACTCTCAAATCAAAGTGTCAATGGGCTTTTAATAGCTTGATGTTATGATGTCTGCCAACAGAACTCAAAAGTGAGTGATGATTTAGAAAGAAAAAAAAGGGCTACAGGAAGAGGAGCGTGTCCTGTTAATGGCTTAATGCTATAAACAAATGATTGGAAATATCCACAAAGCTAAATCCTGGAAGTGCTTCTGCCACGCTGTCCAAAATCATTTAGAGTGAAATACAGGCCTGCAGAACTGAAAATGTTCTGACAGAGAGGAGAAAAATAATAAGAGGCCAGAGTCCTTTTGTTTAGCCGCCTTTTATGTGGACACGAGAGGCTACTGGACAAAGTAGGACACTTATTTCACATTTCCCACACGCAACACTCTGCAGAGGCTTGTTTGTGCTTTTTCTCCTTTCATTTGAGCCATTTCCCTCCTTTTCAAATGCCCCCCTCTTCCTTCCTGCCAAAACACTCTCCATTATACAAGTTGGAGAGTAGAGCAGTTTCATTATGTCCATGTTATGAAGCCGTTGCTTGGCGGGCGCATCAAAGAGTGGTTCACTGTTAATGTGATGTAATGTGTTTCTCAAATAGTATTCCTGGATGACCATTGTGCAAGAAAATCAAAAGCAGACGGAGAGGTGCATATGATTTTCTTCTTCTGCCTTTCTGTCAACCCTCCACAGCCCTTTTCACAACTTCCCTGCCTCCCTAATGAAGCTAGATCAAACACAATCCACTGGCCTGTGATTCAACTCGCACAGCGTCTATGTTTAGGGATGAAAGAAGGACAGACTGAATTGTATAAAGCATCAGATTGGTGGTTACAAAAAAACATGTTTCTTAGAATTATTTACCAAGTTGTGTAGCAGTTGAGATGTAAGCGCTGCTTTATAGGTTTCTATAATAACCTCCATCATGAGTACTGTAAGAGCCATATATCTACAAAAGAAAAATGCATAAATTACATTTCTATTTTTTATGCATTTTTCCATATAATGTCCAGACTGAGATCCATGCCTACAACTTGAATGTGTTACTGTTGTGTTATCATTTAACAGTTACATTACATTGCATTTAGCTGACGCTTTTATCCAAAGCGACTTACAATAAGTACATTCGACCAGGAAGACACAACCTTGAAGAAAACAGAATCATATAAGTATATCAGGTTTCATAGAGCCAAACATTTCAAGTGCTACTCAACTGGCTTTAGGTAAGCCAGTCCTTTATTAGTATAAAAGTGCTTCGTTAATAGTTCTAACGCTCGAAGTGGAGTCGAAAGAGATGAGTTTTCAGTTTGCGCCGGAAGATGTGCAAGCTATCTGCCGTCCTGATGTCAATGGGGAGCTCATTCCACCATCTTGGAGCCAGGATAGCAAACCCACGTGTTTTCGCCGATGGCAACTTGGGTCCCCCTCGCAGCGAGGGCGCAACGAGTCGTTTGGCTGATGCAGAGCGTAGTGCACGCGCTGGGGTGTACGGTTTAACCATGTCCTGGATGTAGGAAGGGCCAGATCCATTCGCAGCACGGTAAGCAAGTACCAGTGTCTTGAAGTGGATTCTAGCAGTTACCGGAAGCCAGTGAAGGCAGCGGAGGAGCGGAGTGGTGTGGGAGAATTTAGGAAGGTTGAAAACCAGACGAGCCGCTGCATTCTGGATGAGCTGCAGAGGTCGGATGGCACATGCAGGTAGACCAGCCAGGAGGGAGTTGCAGTAGTCTAGGCGTGAGATGACGAGAGCCTGGACCAGAACCTGAGTCAGTTCTAAGCACAGTCCATTAATCCCACTGAACAGCAGGGGAGCAATGTGCGCATTTACCCCCGTCTCTGTTCACCTTTTGTCTGAGTAATAGCTAATTTAGCTTAACTTGCATTTTCTGAGTCACAAGTCAAGTTATTGGCTAACACTTTACAAACACTTTCAAGCAGTAAAACCTCAAGTCAAAGCTCAGAGAAGAAACAAGAAAGACAGACAAATAGATAATCGCTTCATCTTCAGAGTGCATGCACACATTACTAACGTTTGCCTCTCAGTGTACGCCTCTAATGTGAGCCAGCTGTTATGACATTTCCATACAAGGGTCAATATGGTGGGGGGTCCCAGTACTGGACTACATGCAATTTTCGAATGGGACAAAGAGTTTTCATGCAACATATGAGAAATCCAACAGGCGAGTCTGCGTGCATAGTGAGAGGAAATAAAAAGTAGGCCACGAGTACAAGAAAATCCTGAAAGGGAAGGTGGCTGCTCCAGTTGTCGCTCAATGATCCGCCTCTCATGTAATAGTAAAGACTAGGTAACCAATAAAAGAAGGAGAAGCAGCTAGTGTGAGGTGGTGGTGGTGTGTATATGTGTGCGTATCAGCGCGCAGCATGCTGCCCTGAGGGTGGCTGTGATGTAAGAACGAGTCCTGATGATTTATATAAGTGCCCACACACACACACAAAGTCCTCCAATGTCGTTCAACTATGAAAACTACAAAACAGCGTCTGCATATACAGTACAATATGAAATTAAACATAATACAGATGGAAGGATAACAGCAGAAGTACCTGCTGCTCAACAAACTGGTGTTCAGGTGCAATAAATGTCTGTTATGGGAAGAGAGCGCCACCATTTGCTTTGTTATAAACTTGATAAATAAATCAATTCTACACCAGTTGCATTAAGACAACCCATTATTCAAATGTGATCCATTATGAACTGGTGAAGGAATAAGTCCCAAACTAGGAACATAGTCAGCATGTTAGCACTTCTGGTTTCCCTCTGCTTATCCAATAAGAGAGAAGCCAACAAGATTTCCCATTTTTTAAGTAAAAAAATACATCAGTAAACGTCTGAAGCTTTTCTGTGCGTGTTGAAAACGGCGTTTGCTAATTGGCTCAAGTGGCTAAATGAGACCACTAAATGTCATCATGCGGAGCATTAGCCGCTATTAGCTTAGCGTTGGTAGTTAGTCATTTACGTCCGGCAATTGCAGGTATGCTTTAACTATTATAAAAGTGGTATAAATATCTGGATATCATAAATGTTTCTGTGTCACAGATCTTATTTTCTGCATCATTCTAAAAAAGGGAGACCTTGCAATGCCAATTTTGGAGTCGCCCTACAAAGATATGTCATCACTGGACCATTCTATAGAGTACAGTAAATGAGATTGAGCTACATAAATACTAAAGCCTGACCAGTATGGAAGTTTCGTTTTGGGACAGTGACACGATGGTTAGCAGTTAAGTGTACTATGCCAATGGAAAGCAGTATTCAGTGACCTGCCTACAAGTATTTATCACCCATTACCCGATTTCTTAATGCTCATGTAAACAACATATCCCGAATATGATCATAACCAGGATAAGCCTCATAAACGGTTTATTCATGTCCATGTAAACAAACTCACTGACTGTTACAGCCTTCAATAATCCTACTGCTGGTGTAAAACTATGGAAAGTATGCAGGGCCGTCTACACCGAGCACTGGCCACTAGAACAATCCTCGTCCTTGTGATATGGTCTGATATTCACTGTTAAAGTCAGGGACACTGATACCAAAAGGAGGACAGGCAATGGATGATGGGGCTTAGTGACAATTTAAACCCTACCTACTTCTCAACAGAGAGGGGTGAAGCCCACTCACTCCAGGCTCTCTCTAACTTTGTGCTGCTCGTTCACATGCTTTTCCCTTCTTATCAGCTCCAGAGTGCCAAGACTGCAGGCTTCACATGTCATTCAAGGACAAGCTTTCACTGGGTTGCTGGTATCAAAAAAGAATTGCAATATGCTCAAGAAAGATCTTTCTGTAACTAGGTCAGCTACAGGTATGTGGTTTTCCCCTTAAATTCAATTACTACTTTTAAAATGGTATCTCCCCTTCTCATATAGACATTTCTGTAGTGTGACAGGGTCTTGTTGCTTGAGTAAACCAAACCGAACTAGGGCACAGTTTGGAGCCCCAAGGCTTAGTGATTGCAGCTAATGACGTTGACAGCAAAGTGATCAGCAATATCGATCAGATCGTTGAGAAATATATTGTTTCCGACCCTATAGGGTGCTCAAATCAGAGAGAAAACAATGACAGCATGCAGCAGATGCTGGATCAACAATGCAGAGGCTTTTATGTGAATTAAACAGAAGTTGTATAAAATCCATCCACGCCTATATTTACCCCTGCATGCTTTTTGTTATATTCGTCACTTTTTAAAAAAAAACATTCACTTAAGAGTAAAATCCTTTCACATAATTAAAGAAATGGATTGTTACTGTCAGACATTAAGCTAAGGGAAACCTCCCATAAGCTTCAAAGTAAAACGAAAGATTTAACAGCTAAAAAATAGACTCAAAAATAAAAGTTGTCTGTTTCTTCCCGACTCTTAAATCGCCAATTATAGCCAAGTTTCCCTGGAAGGTATCATTTCATTAAAAGCCACACAGACCCAGGTGATGCTGGTCTTTTTTTCAAATAAACCTATTAAGGGTGTCAACGATCAATGTTTAATAAGGACTGTGAAGCAATTCTTCATCGGTTATTAGGCTGGATTTTCAATGTTGTTATCCTCTTGGCGAAAAGCTCCAGATAAGTCGATGCTGGCAAAAAACTTAAATGTGCAAATGTGAGGACATGCATTGTTTAAAGCTGCTCCGATCAACAACAGCTGAAACTAGAGAATGCAATTCCTGAAGAAATTGCTAGTGGGAATGCTTTATGCTGAAAATCTGACGCTAAACTGCTATGCTGAAATGTAATGTGTAAGAATAAAGTGAAGAATTTAGATTGAAATGATACATGAACACTGGGGGCTTGAATGTGTGATGAGAGAAGAAAAGAAAGTAAAAAGGCTTGGAAAAGCAGCAGAATATTTGAACTGCAAACTTCTGAACTAACTTGATGGCGAATGATCTGTCGCCATGGCAACGGCATTTGATGACACCCCATAATACGCTTAGATGCGTTGATGGCTGCATCGTTACCAAACCTGTGAAGTTTTGGGGCGTTTGGAGCAGTTTCACTGAAGTTATGAGAAAGCCGTGTTTCATGGCGAGCATTGTGTTGCCATGGCAACGGCATTTGAAGAAATCTCAAAACTGTCCCGTAGATGTCTTCACGGCTGGACTGTTAGCACACATGTGCAGTTTGAGCACTTTAACATTTCCATAGGAGTTATAGCAACATCATGTTTTATGGCGAGGGATGGTGTATATGTGTTTCCATGGAAACAGCATATGGTGAGATCTCAGATTTGGCGTAGAGCTGTTGAGGCATGGACCGGTGATATACAAGTGAAGATTGGGGGACGATTGGACCGTGTCGATTGGACTTACAGCCACATCATGTTTCATGGCGAGTGGTCTGTCGCCATGGCAACGGCATTTGATGACACCCCATACTACGCTTAGATGCGTTGATGGCTGCATCGTTACCAAACCTGTGAAGTTCTGGGCTGTTTGTAGTATTTTCACTGAAGTTATGAGAAAACCGTGTTTCAAGGCGAGCAATGTGTTGCCATGGCAACGGCATTTGAAGAAATCTCAAAACTGTCCCGAAGATGTCTTCACGGCTGGACTGTTGGAGTCTGCTGCTCTGAGCATTCAGTTGGAGTGATGACCTCATCGTGTTTATATTTGAGCTAAGGAGGTGTGCAGAGATCACAGGTTTCCATTGTTCTGAATGAGAGATAAACCTCTGACATGTGAACGTTTTGTGGAAGAACCGTAACAGATATCTGTGAAATTTCAAAATGTGAAGCATGTCAAGGAAGTTGAGTATCTGAAGTGTAATTTTTGTGTACTTTCGGGTTAATAATGTGGCCTTTTTGGCAGTTTAACTAAAGGTGTGCGGCTGCTGCCGTGAGGAAATATCTGCCTGAAATTACAATGGGCTTTAATGGAGGCATGTTGAAAGTGTTTGTCACTTCATGCCCTCAAGAGGCATTTTGTTTAATTATTTTGCTTAATTATTTGTCATTTTTCAAGCTACGAGATGTTTTCCTACGTTTGTCATGATAGATTATGTCTCAGGAATGTAGGGTTTGGGAATTATGGCAGTTTGAAAAAAATATATGAAGGCAAATTTCAAGATTTTCTACCCTCTAGCTGTGACATCACGCACTCGAGTTAATGTTAAAATCTGAAAACCTCTATAACAAGGTCTGAACAATGTTTATATCTCTAAAAGTAAGAATCCGATTTAAAAGTTGTTTTACACGAATAATGTCAGAAAGATGTGTAACATTTTAAAGTTAGAATGAGGTTTCTGAGTGAAAGTATGAATGAACAGTTAGCAGTTGAAGTCGCATGAAGATTTGTTGAAGTCTGAAGATTTCCTCCAATGTTAAAAATGTGATGAATTATGGGATGTATCTCTGGAATTATGAAAGTTATGAATGAGAAAAGTAATAGCCATCGCTTCCCGACCGAGCTGAACGTTTTGATGTTTGAACGGAGTTTCTGTGATGTTCAATGCGGGAGGAGAAGCGCGGCAAACTACCGGCGGAATAATAATAAACTTTTCGTGCGTAGAATGCTAAATAACTACTTTTATTGATGAGCTCACAGATAAATATCACCTAACTCTTCACTCTGCTTCGCAGGACGTTTTAGCCTCCTTCAGCTTTTTGTTTTGGTTTTACTGCTCTCATCTTTGTAGTCTTGGTTTGATTTCTTTCTTAGCTTAACAGCAGCATGTTTTCAACAAAGAAATTGATGCTAAATCCACTACTAATGCTGCTTGGCTGGCACCAAACAGCAAACAAAGGGAGAACATAGGGGAGCATCCTTCTGCAAAAAAAGAGCCCAATATTTTCCGTATGTGGCCAGAAATACATCTCCAAATGAATGATAATAATGCTCCATGCTTGCCTTATGTAAACTTATACGCTGATATGAATGTATCCATTTCCCAACAGCTTCCTCCTCTGTCTACCAGGTTTTGGTCCGACTAATAGGAAGCAGCGCAGACTGATGGGTGTGTTAGGGGTTCATTTCAGGCTTTGTGAGGGCCCTTTTGTGAGGCAGCACTTTTTGTACACAATGCTAGCCCTTTGTTTGCATGCAGATTGAATATGGAGCTGCATTCCTCATCATGCTGCAAAGCCAGTTCAGTGTTAATGTCCACTACTGTCTACTGATCCTCCTGTACACTCAACACTGTGGGCTTGTGCACAAACACACACACTGACCTATCCAACAGTAACTAAACCAAGAGGGTTTTACATTTCACACTACGATGGCTTCTTGTGGGCACAGGTTTTAGTAAAAGTGAGTGCTCTTCTTTTAGCTGAGAAAAATAATGTTTTTTGATGGAAATATGTAACTCAATGAGATGAACAGTGATAACAAGCTGGGATGACGGGGCAGGAAATGAGTGTCAGCCGGGGAGCCACAGACGCACATGTGTGGGTGGTACAGTACACGAAGGAACAAGGAAACACTGGCATCGCCAAAAGCAGCATAAAAACAGAGCTGAGAGACAGATTACTGAAACCCAACAGCCACATGCCAGAAACCAGAGCAAAGCTACTCTATTCTCTGCCTTAGGATATTGTAAGGACTGCAATATACAAAGTGTGAAATTGAATTTTGCATGTAGTCAGTCAATGGGGGCTCGGAGGTGACTGATTGGAAAGCAGTGTTTCCCCTAGGTTTACTGCTTTGGGGGGGTGCCGTCTGAGCGGGGGCGGGGGGATATTGTTGCGGTGCTGTATCCGCACTAGTGTTGTCACGATAACCACATTTTGGTTTCGATACCGATACCAAGTCAAGAATTGCGATTCCGATTCTTTTTCGATACTTTTCTTTAAAAAAGGGAAACAGTCTTAAATGTAATTATTGTGCTTTATTTCACACCAGAACCATAACACAAACTTTTAAACAATGAGAACAATAAACTAAATAAATGACAATAATTCATATTAAATCAAATTAAGCATCATCTCAAACAACTTTTTTGTTTTATAAAATATAATTTTATTAACATGTAATAGTACAGTAATATAAATAATTATTGACAAAATGTATATTGCAGATGTTAGCCACATTGGTAAGTTAGCTAAAAAGATAGCCATATTTGATCATTGCCATTAATTGCCTCGTCAAACTACGAAAACGTTCGTTTGTCACAAAATAAATTACACTTGTTTGACTTAGATGGACATGGGCTGAGCATGATGTAATTATGTTATCTATCACATTAGCTAACCTGTCTGTCTTTAAATTATTTAAACACATCTGGATGCCGGTCGGCGGGTGCTTAGCCAAGTCTGATGTGTTGGCTCCCTTGGTTTGCAGGGATCTAAAACATGTCTCACAGACAGGCCTCGTGGTGTCCGTAGGCTTGCCCTCACTGTCAGAGATATCGCTCAAATACTTCCAAATTTCGCTTCTAGTGTCTTTTTTGTCAACAAGCCGAGGCGCAGCGGCAGTTTCACTCCCACTTGCAGCCATGCTTCTCATTTTCTCACATGCTCTGGCAGCTAGCGCGTGGCCGAGTGCACGAGAGAGGGGAGGGACTTAGAGCGTGCTTGAGAGGGGCGGGACTGCAGGCACGGCTGCAGTGCAGGGAGTGGAAGCAGAGCGCTGAACACACACGGCTCTTATTAAACGGCGCTTTCTCACCGGAGTACTTTTCCCCGTCATTCTTAAAGTACCGATACTAATGAAACGGAGGAATCGTACCGTTTTTAACGGCAGGGTATCGCGGTACCTGTCAAGTATCGGTACACCGTGCAACACTAATCCGCACAAATAGAGTCAAATTATGTGGGAAACACTGCATACACAGGTGTAAAATTGGAAAAATATATAGGTCATGGCAGAAACTTTATACGTTTTAAAATGTTACAAAAAGGTTGGATGTGATCATTACAAGATCTACTGGCCAAACCTACATTCGGACATAGAGGTAATTAAGGCTAATGTAATAGTTTTGCTAGATATTGGCTTGACTTCCTCAACTAAGGCACTCCAACATATGTGTTAATGCATGTACAGTACATCTGCATTAAAACACACAGATATGGCTATTTGTATGTACCATCAATCCTTCAGGAAGTCGTGTGTTGAAGCAAGTTTTCGTAGTGACTGTGGCTCAACGTTTTTTGGTGGCGTACAAATATGATTTTCAAATAAATATTTGCCATTTGGAAGAATTGTGTTCCTAAGATTTTTGAGATCAAGAGGAGATTGTGATCTTTAATCCTATCATGCAGCCCGACAGCAATGAAGCTGCTAGAACATCCCGTCTGGATAGTGATGAAGAGAGAGAGATCACTTTCTGGCAGCCCGGGGGTGAGAGAAACTCAAACTGGTGTAAAGTTCCAAACAATCCTTCCCCTGAGCCGGCCTCCGTGGCACGGATGAAGATGGTTAGCGGGGTGAGATCTCACTCAGGCCTTCGCTGTGGGCAGCTGAGATTTACAGAATGCTCGGCACTTGAACACAATGAGACTGTGAGAAAGCTTGACGGGAACTAAATAACAAAACAATCAAAACTACGGAGGACGTGGCGGCCTGCGACGGGTGTAGTGTGAAACTAAAGACAGAGGAAGAAGTAATGATTTTCAGTTTATTTTAAATTCAACATGAAGGCTACATGATATTGTAACTGTTGACTTGTGTAAGAAGGGAGGAAAAGGAAAAATAAAAGTGTTGTGACATGGTCATTAAAGGGAAAGGAGAGTGAAAGTGCCACATTTTTTTATTAAAAACTGAGATAAACTACGGCTTAGTTCACTGAGGGCAAAGCATGCAAAATATCCCTTTCCTCTTCCATGATAGCCGGAGGCAGCGAAGACATGCTAAATTATAACTATTTATTTTAAGTCTAATTTCTTCTTCTGCTGTCTAGTAGAGTTTCACAGTAGGTGAAAGACTAGCTCTCAATATCTTCAAGTTTACAGAATTTCAAAGTAAAACACTGCCTAGTCCCCCCCACCAACACTGATTATCTAGCAAGATACTTTAACTCTTTTGCAGGATTTAAGGTGCCATAGAGCCCATACAATTATTAACAGCAACCCTGATCGAATACACAATGATTAGGTATAATAACGAACGTAAAGTATGTACAAAATACTCTTATATGACTAATATGTGACATTTTTATGACTAATATAAGATCCTTATGGGGTTTCTACTAGGGCTGCTCGATTATTGCAAAAATCATAATCTCGATTATTTGGGTCAATAATTGATATCACGATTATTAAAAACGATTATCCATTTACTTTGAAAACATTCATTTATTGAAAAAAAAAAAGTGAACAGTATGTTTTTAACAGTTGATTACCCTGAACTTAAGTATAATTCAACTGAAAAACCAATAAAATAAATAATCGTTTCACTTCGATGATGTTGTTTTCATAATCGTTGCAAGCCAAAATCGTAATTGCGATTAATTAAGCAGCCCTAGTTTGTACATAAAAAAGTGGCCGTGGCATATGAGAACACACAATAAGTCAGTATAGTTATGTTTGAATCTTGGAAAATGAATCACCTACAATACACCTTGTGAGCAACCACCTATATACAGAGTGAAGCATTTTTTTTAAATCAAGTAAAAAAGGGAACTATATACATATAGGTAATAGTAAATAGATCTCCCTACCCATAAAGCATTACATAATCCATTACCTGCAGCATTCAATGGATGTAAAAAGGGGTGATAGTTTTTCAGTAACTTCTCTTATACCTCATTCACACCAACGGTGTTTCAGGGCCGGTTCGGAGCTGGAGCTTGAAAAGCACCGGGTTTTCCTGTTCACACCGCAGCGGAGCAGCCTCTTAGCTCCGGAATCCGGTTCGTTTCAAGCACCAAAAAATTGTCCGGCCAGAGCAAAAGCACCGCATACGTCACGCTAACGTCGAGGCGGGGGCAGGGGCGGGATCAACTCCTGAACAACAACAAAAAGCCCGCCTTTTATCCAGCTTGTACACAACGATGGAGAAACTTAACAAGCGGGAGTGGTCCACTGAAGAGACCAGCTACCTACTGGGAATCTGGTCTTCCGAAGAGGTACAGAGGAAGCTGGAGCACAATCGGCCATTGTTGTTGTTGTCGGTGTGAGCTGTGAGGGGTTTCCGCGCGGTTTGGCTTCATGAAGCAGGCACGCAAACGGTTACGTCATGACGCAAACGATGACGCAGCACCAGTCGGACTCTGGGCGGTGTGAAAAGAGCCGGAGCTAAACCGAAGAACCGGTTCTGAACCTGAAAAACTCTAGCATGGAGCTTGAACCGGAGTTGCGTTGGTGTGAATGAGGTATTATTCATCATCACTTATGTCACAATCGTTCTTGGCAGGGCACTGGGAAGGTGTCAACTAAATAAACCCTGGAACTGATATTTCAAGTGGATTTCTACCAACTTGTATTCTTGCTTGAGGTGACAACTCTTCATCTATGAATCATTAACATCCAAGGGTATGTGCTAAAGCAAACAGAAAAACACTGTACACCCCCCACCTACTTTTCTCAATGCAGCCCTAACCCAAGTGTTTTCTCTTCTTCAGATATAGTGCCCTCTGACAATGGTCAAACTTACTTCCTGCCCTCGGAGAACCAATGAAAGCTGCAGTCAGCACAATAACCAGCACTGCAGTGTTTAATATATTACAGGGCTGGACAGAGAGAGCATGAGCTTCCAGGCAAGCTCCTGTCACTGAGTTTCTAAATCACTAGTAAGGTATCTCTGAAAGGCCTTGCCGTTTTACAAAATATCAATGCCTACATTCAAGGTAGATTTACATGGATAGAAAGGTTGAAAGACTGAGGGATCCGAGTCCAACGTCTCCATCTCTTTCTCTCAGGGCATTTATCAGACTTCACACAAGGGCTCCACATTCCCCTTGTCGACACAAAGCAAAAGGATGCCTCTGTTAGTGTGTTTGGATGCTTTAAAAGGACACTCTATCTGTCTAATGTGGTAAAGTGTCTACGGCTGGCAGTATACTCCAAATGAAATCACATTTGGGGCTTTTTATGTCGCTGCCAAAGACGGCCCAGCTGGCAAGTGCTTGTTTACTCACTGTGACTGCAGATGTGAGTTTTAAAGCCACGTACATTATATGTGTTGGCCTTTCTGTCACATTAAGAGGGCCTTTTGCACCAGTGTATCTAATAAACATCTCAAACGCGTTTATGTGGATATAGAAAAGGATATTTTTAAGATGAATGCCATATTGTCACATTAGATAATTATGTCTTAACAGCAGCAATGTAATGTTGTGTAGTCAATATTTCCGTTGATTACAAGTATAGCCCAAAGACCAAAGTTATACACGTTTGTATAAGAGGGTGCCGATTACATTCAGGTGATTAAAATTCATAATAGATCTACTCAAAACCAGTGTCAAAAGACAACGGTAGGTTTAAACTCTGTGCACATTTTGACTCCAATAAAAGAAGACAGGATTCCCTTGGGAGTTTGCATGCGATTTCCACTGCGCACGCTCTCAGAGAAACATACAGACCAGCTCCTGTTGGTGCTGCTGACTCACAAATAAAAAAGGCATAGTAGTGGAAAGAAAGTGACTCGTATCCTTTATAGCCAATGACATCACAGGAAGATGAAGATGCTCAATGACAATTCTGGGAATCAACACAATGTGTATGACCGTGCTCTTACAGGAATATCCACCTATGCTTTGTTGAATTTTGATAGAAATGTATAAGTAACACACTCAAAGGTATTATGGGAAATGTTGTTCGCTCAGATCGTTCAACACAATTATCAAACAAGTTATGCAACAGAAAGGAGGTTATATTTTCCAAAAATGAAACAAATATGATACAGAGCTATAGTTTCTAGTGATTGTAGCTATTCCAGACCATTTACATGCACACAAACCTATTTAACACACTAGCCTAGAGTAAAGGGAAAACAAACAAAAAAGCACAATAGGGCCTCTTTACCACTAATTGAACAGATTGTGGATGTTTTTGGTTTTTGTCTCCATACTTATTTACAGGTAAGAATAGCCAATGCTCATGCTAGTTCTAATAAGGATTCTTACACAAGACAACGCAGCAGTGACTTTGTATTAGTTACTGGATAACTTTCTCTAGTCATATGAAGGGACCTAATGGTTAAACTGGCTAATGGACTAACATCACCCTGTGGCCTTATGTTAGCTGAATTAATTGCTTAACTAACCATTAACCTTTAGCTCCAACGTGTTTGCTTGTCCACCTATTCCCACCACAGTGAAATCACTAGAGTGTAAGAAAAAAGACATTTACACAAAATGACATCCCTTGAAATGCCAAGGGGTTATATTTGTGCAACACCAAATGTAAGACATAATTGGTTACAAATAGTGGTGCACGATAATTATCGGTCCGATATTAGGAATTATGACGTCATCCCGATAAACCCGATAACAGTATTAATAGCCCCGATAATATACAATATATTTTTTGGGTAAAAAAAAGAAAAAATACTGCGGTGTGGGTGGATTGGGATGAGGGGCGCTTGTTTTTCACTCGGCTCCTCCCGTTTTGCCAGTACTGTGGTATTAGTGGTTTAGGAAGAGGGGAGTTTTTCACAAATCCAGCGCTCCCTAACTCATGCCTGGCTGTGACGGAAATGGTGTGCGGCCGTGAAGCCAGGACAGTAAACAAACATGTCGCCGGTAGTATGGGACTATTTCAAAGTTTCAGAGTTAGATAGTTCGCTTGCTATTTGTATTAACAAATGCAATGCAGAAGTTCCACGAGGAGGGAAAAAGGCAACAAGCTATAATACTTCCAACCTGATTAGTCACCTGAAACATCGCCATCGCTACGATGGTGTGTTAAAAGCGTACGAAGACGCCTGCGCTGCTAAACTAGCGGCGAATCCAAAGCCAGCTGCAAAGGCACCGGGGCTTTTACCTATCGACGAGGCTTTTAAAAAAGGCAAGAAGTTTGCCAGAGACGACCCCAGGGCTAAAACGATCTCTAACTTCATTATAGAAATGATGGCGCTTGACGAGAGTCAAAACTGTTCTTGGCTTTGTTTTGTTCATAGTAGTAATGCTCATGTCATTTGCTCACTACTAGTCTTTTTTTTACCACCAGGTGTGCAAAAACTACAGGTACATTTAATATATATATTATATTATTATCGGTATCGGTCTTGAGAAGCAGGAAGTTATCGGTATCGGTTTCAAAAACCAATATCGTGCATCCCTAGTTACCAAAAAGGATTATAATGGGACACTAATGCAGAGTAGGGTGGAAATGTTGCAAATACAGAATCAGTCTGAGAAAAGAGAGATCTGCATTAAAACCCAAATGTCTTTTTTGGACACATAACCTCTTCGTGGAACAGCCTCTGTAAGCCTGTGAGCACTACCAGGAACACCAGATTAGTGGGTGACATAACATTACATCAGCGAGGGATGACCTTACGAACACCCTCTCGTCATAAATATCATGCTAGGGTGGCTACCATGGCAGTCAGCGTGCTCAACAGGTAAACCGTCTTCTACCAACACTGTCGTGAAGCGTCTCTGTGACCCTTGTGTGTTAAATGTGAGACTTCTGGACATATTCGTGCCAAGCCATAAATGAAACTCATCACTGGACTCTAAAAGCCAACATGTGGGACCACCTACAAGAGAGGGTTTGGCTGTTAATCCTCTCATGTGGCAACATGATAAAGGCATGGATTAAAAGACAGCTAGTCATACAGTCAGTCAGTAAACACTACTGGCAGCCTGCGTCCTGATTCACTTACCCTTTACTGCACGGGACAAGCAGGAACCAGCAGATGTGCAACCCTGGCCGTATATCTATAATGCAGTGTGCCATATATGCGTTGTGGACTATAAATAGGCTGGAAGCAATGCTGCGTCCCAGTGGATATACACTGAAGTGGTTGATTAACACAAATACAGCAACTACAGAGTATTTAAATTATTATAATGGACGGATATCAGCCCCAATGTATTTAAGAGTATATTATCTGTTACTATGGCTTAGAGGTCTCTGCATTAGAACAACAAAAACAACAACCTTTGACCCCAAACATTCAGAAATGGCTTCTTTTAGGGTGAAATGTTCCTTATTCTACAGTTTCTCTTTACATTAACATGATCCCTTATAATTAAAATTGATTAACCAGACAGAGAATATCCCTATACTTGTATTATTAATTTCATCATAAAATGGATTACTCTTCCATTAAAAGAGAGACTGGAGCTTAAATAAAACAAATCCATACGTTTAGGGCAGGGGTGTCAAACTCAATTTCATCACAGGCCACATTAGCATTATGGTTGCACTCAAAAGGCCGGTTGTAACTTTAAGACGATATATAAATATTTAATATATAAAATAATGTATAATATTACATTATTGCCTCTGCATTGGGATATTATCGGATAGGGTAAAAACTTCAGAATTAACTATGTCTGAAAGCAGAAGTCTAGGGCAAATAATTGCGAGTCCCTTCAGTAATAATGTCACAAAATGATTTAAAAAGAAAAGTAAAATTTTGAAAAAAAAGTAAAATTTTGAAAAAAAAGTAAAATTTTGGGGAAAAATCTAATTCTGAGAAAAAGGCACATTCTAAGAAAAAAGGCATATTTTGAAGAAAAAAATTCAAATTCTGTGAACAAATTCGAGATGCATTGTGGGACATGTAGTTTATAGGCAACGTGCTTCTGTAAAGTAGCATGTAACCGTATAATAAACATATTATATTCTTTGCAAGCTCTTATGGGGCCAAATAAAATGAAGTCGCGGGCCAGATTTGGCCCCCGGGCCTTGAGTTTGACACCACTGGTTTAGGGCCTGCCCTGTAGCTTCTTCTAAGCATAAGCACACATGAATGTTATTCCAACATATAATACTTAGCATGCCTTCGAGGGGCATACAAAGTATAGATTTAACACGTAAGTAATATGTATAAGAACATTTTGTTAATGATAGACTACTTGGAGAGGAGAGTCTATATTTCTAGAGATACAGGTTCATAAGCTTCTGAATATGTCTCAAAATTCATCTCAAGAGTTCATACTAAAAACACACTGATGTATTTTGCAATGGCTTCACAGTAGATGCAGAAACGCACCAGCACAATGAGCGAATCATATTTCAAAATCAACAACTAAAGCATTAGGCTTGTTAAGATCTGATATCTAAAGTAATTTTCTGATTCACTGATAAGGTGTATGGGAGTCTATAAATTACTGTCAACTTTTAATAATAACTGTGATCAAAGGACTAGAGCTGGAAAGTTCTTATCAATAGTGTTCTCTCCTTGAACCTTGTCCTTCATATTCACTGAGACACAAAGAGATAAGATGCATTTAGGTCACAACCACAGAAAGACATTTTTGGATCCTTGCTCACAAAGGAAAGTCATACCAAGTCAGTCCGACCTCTGAATTATCTACAAGGACAGGAACTCCCTTAGCTGAGGTAAATGTGCCCGAAAGGCTAAACCCGGCTTGAGAAAAGTGACAGCACTGCTCTGGGGTCAGGGATTAGTTACTACTGTTATGTCTGGTCACTTAACACACCTTGGGTGGCAATGCATCAATCAAACCATGTTTACAATGGCGTGTATTTTAGGCAGTGAACTGTAAATATCTCAATTATACTAACCTAAGGCCAAGCAAGGATCATTTGAACTACCAAGATCATGCAAAAAGTGAAAGTCTTCACTGCATCAAAATCATCTTGCAACTCAGAGATGTGATCAATAATGTAAGCTCTTACATAAAAACAGCCCTACAAACTGATAATGCTATCTCTCAGATGCAAAACCAGCCAAAAAGAGTGGAAGTTACTATACACAAATGTTAAAGTACAAACATGGGATTTTAAAACAACTTCACCCAAGCAATCTTTCAAGTGACTGACACAGCTTTTTTATCTAGCAGCATATCCTGCATGTTGTGTATGGCTTAAGGTGTTCTTGTTGTGCATGATAATCGTTATTCACAAAGCAATACAAGTAACCTAGTTTAGGAAAAGGGAATAGCAAAACCCCCTCTCCACAAAACTTGTGACAGCAGTTGGATACTTTTGTAGTGTAATTGAGTGTGTTCCCCTAAATATTTAGCTATGTCATTATTAGCCTATATGATATGGATACAAACAGTGTTTAGCTCTTATTACACCCTCCACACTGCAATTACAATCCAAGACCATTATTAAAAGCGTTAACTGCAGTGGTGTAAAGTAACTAAGTACATTTGCTTAAGTTGTACCCTACTTCCATTCAGAGGTAAACCGTGTACTTTTACACTACATTTATTTAATACCTTTGGTTACTTTGCAGTTTTTATTAATGATGTCAAACAAAATCAACAATGAAATAAGACTTTAGTTGCACCTGGAGTCAAAAGCTACCCTGCAGTATACAAGTATACAGCTTTGATAAAACACTTTAATGCACATATAATTTTAGTCAAAACATATCATATATATTATTCTGAAATTGGTCAATCTGCAAACTTTTGACACCTTACGTATATTTTGATGCCAATACTTTTTCTTTAGTAACATTTTTGAATGCAGGACGTTTACTTGTAACAGAGTATTCATACATTCTTCTACTTTCACTTAAGATCTGAGTACTTCTTCCACCTCTAACTGTTAACTGTCGCCACTGAACCAGCTCTGGGACCAGCTAGCCTGTTAGCATCGTTACACAATGCAGGCTTTCCAAAGCGGTTGGTCCAATAACACCGAGGAGATATTAGGGAGAAAACGTTGTCTCACTCGCCTTTTTCATGCGCGGAGCCTCGGCCACGGTACCGTCCCGGTTGATAAAAGCCTCTCCGCCGTTCAGCTGCGGGTCCGTCCGCTTCAACGCCGACGCCTGAGGCATCTTCGCCGGGTTCGTGTTGAGCAAACCCAGGCTGCCTTCCCCGGCTTTGGAGGGCTCCGCTGTAGGGGACGCAGCAGCGGAGGAACCGGCCTCATGTGGGTCGTTTCTGCCCAGGCTTTTGCCCTCCGAGGTCGGTGTAATCGGGGAACCCGCCGGTAAGTCTTTGCCGGTGGGGACGTCTTTCAGTTCGACCTCTGCCATTTTCGCTGCCACAACCTGGACTGACATCGCTGCAGTTTCACAAAGTCCTTTTTTTCCAACACAAATACTAGCGAGTCGAGCGGATGTGAACGGTGGAGCGACTACGGCCCAAATGCATTATGGTCCATGTAGTTTCTTTAAGAATGTCAAACATGTCCACCCACAGGCCACCTTCAGCACAACTGCAACATACATCTGACATTTTACAAAACGTGAGTCAACATGGGAAACAAATATAAAACCGTTGACAAATTATTTTCATTTATCTATAAAGCACTCATTGATTAAGTGACCACATTCCCCAGCAGGGAAATCTACTGTGCGAATTGCATTATGGGAAACGGCGTTTGTCATAAAGGAGGACGACATTAAACTACAAAACAAACCGATTTATGCAATATAGGGCTTTATGCTCACAGGACAAACACATTAAACATTCTACACGGTTTCATACAAACAAGAAGTCTGAATTATGTGCTTAACTCTCAATTTCCCATATGATTAAATATACCATGATGCACTTAATGTTTACATTTTAAACGAATTTCCTTGCAAGTGTGTCCCCAACATTATTTTAATGTTACTTGAAACTGTCAATCAGCATGTTCTCCAGCATCAAGTGTGTCACTGCAGCACGAGCTACTGCATCACATTACAGTGCTTGTGCGGTTGATATGGAGTATGTCATGTGAAAATGCAACCAGGAGTAAGGTCAAATCTTAATAAATGAACTACATTGCCACCAAGTGGTTGATTTTGATAGTAGAAAATACATGTAATTAGGTAGAGGAAAATGAACACTTTTTGTTTTCAATATCACATGTCTCATCTGAAGTCAAATGACATTATAGAAAAATAATCAACCATGTGAAGGTTTGAAAATCAACACATTAAACACTTTTGAGAAAGCTGTTATATTCAGAAAAAAAGGGCTTTGGTAGTTCAAAGGCTTTTTATTTGTTCATCTAATATCAAAATAATTACCAGTAGCTTTGTGTTGCATTGCATCCCAATACTATGGGAAGCTTTGGAAAACAGAATATTACAAACTTAAAAATTGTGTTTATTGCTTCCAAATGCAAGGTGACTTCAAGCATGTCAGGAGCGTCTCTACTAAAGCAATCATTCAACTCTAGGGACATAAAAATAATACTAGTTGCAAAAGATTTATCACAGCTGAAGTAACAAAAGTCAATTCCACACATACTGTATTTACATTCAAGCTAAATGGGTCTGGTCTCAATGTGTCACCAGATAAATCAGAGGTGTATTATTTACAAGGCTGCCATGCTGGTACATTCTCAAAATACAAAAACCTTACCATGTTATAAAAAAACCTCTGCAGCGTTTCCTAAGCACACTTTGGCGCAACATAAAGGTGTCCTTAAAATGACAATACAGAATCTTACACTAAAATTGAGAAAACTTCCAAAAATATGGATTTATCGTCTGTCCAGGTGAAGTGCTGCTTTTCCGATGTGCTGCTGAACGGGCAGTCCTTTAATTGAGGCGGTATTCCAACCAGTGTAGCCACACAGCATTGTAGGGGGGGGAAATCCACCTGTAGCTCCTTGTTTCTTGGAAATGATGACGCATTAGTTTTCGAATAGCCACAAGATGTTCACACCAGAGAGGCCGAGATTTACCCTCCTGCAAGAAATATGAAAAAGGAATTATTTTACAGACGAGCAGGGTCAAACCATTTAATATCAAAATGCAATCTGTGCCTGGGTGTTTGGCATTTTTGTTGAAGGCAAGGCAAGTTTATTTATATAGCACCTTTCAACACAAGGCAATTCAAAGTGCTTTACAAAAAACGAAAGACATTAAGAAAAGGGCATTTAAAATCAGTCATTAAAAAGAAAAGATAATAAAATAACCATTAAAAGAAAAAATACATGGATAAAAGTTACAGTGCAGTTTAAGATGTAAATAGTTCAATTAAAAGCAGCGACAAAAAGAAAAGTCTTCAGCCTGGATTTAAAAGTAGTCAGAGTTGCAGCGGACCTGCAGGTTTCTGGGAGTTTGTTCCAGATATTTGGAGCATAATAACTGAACGCTGCTTTACCATGTTTAGTTCTGACTCTGGGGACAGAAAGCTGACCAGTCCCTGAAGACCTGAGAGATCTGGATGGTTCATAATTTAGCAGGAGGTCAGAAATGTATTTTGGGCCTAAACCATTCAGTGCTTTATAAACCAGCAGCAGTATTTTGAAATCTATTCTTTGACACACAGGAAGCCAGTGTAAAGACTTCAGAACAGGAGTGATGTGATCCACTTTCTTAGTGTTAGTGAGGACTCGAGCAGCGGCGTTCTGAATCAGCTGCAGCTTCCTAATAGATTTTTAGTGAGACCTGTGAAGACACCATTGCAGTAGTCGAGTCTACTGAAGATAAAAGCATGGACACGTTTTTCCAAATCCTGCTGTGACATTAGTCTTTTAATCCTAGATATATTCTTTAGGTGATAGTAGGCTGATTTAGTAACTGTTTTAATGTGACTGTTGAAACTCAGGTCAGAGTCCATGACTACACCTAGATTTCTGGCTTTATCTGTTGTTTTGAACATTGCACACTGAAGCTCAGCGCTAACTTTTATACATTCTGCCTTGGCTCCAAAAACCATTACCTCAGTTTTATCTGTGTTTAATTGGAGAAAGTTCTGACACATCCAGTCATTGATTTGTTCAATGCACTTACTCAGTGTTTGAATTGGAGCATAGTTGAAAATGAATCAATGACAGCAGCATTAGATGTACTCACCCCAGCATCCCTGACTCCTTAGTCTTGATGACGTAGAGGAACATGAGGATTGTGTGGAACAGGTTGTTCCTGCCCTGAAATAGAAATCAAGATGGGTTTATTTAAATCGCACTTAGGTGTGGAACACTTCCTGATTTGTTCATGAATGCGTGTTTGTTAGAAAACCCTTGAGTTTCCCGGTTTTTCTCAAGGGTATTTGTCACATAGGTGAATAACAGGTTCTATAAATGACCTAGATACAAAGCTCTCTGTGTTGTATCACTGTATAACAAGAACAAATTCATAAGAGTCTTTCACCAACTTTAATTTAAGAGATTAACACGGTTTGATGAGGTTAGACCCCGGTTTACAAGCAAACAATCAAATGGACAAGAAATATCAAATTGTTCCAAACAGTTATTATTTAGTTTTATCCTTGGCCAGAAATCATCAAATGATAACCTTTGATCTCAACCAGAAAACCCTCTAAAAACTACAACATTCAAAAGCTTACAGAACACAAACAAACCAGATTGATCTGATCTTTAATGTGTTCGGAATAGGGTTTATACCAATTAAAAACCAAAGACTTAGAATAAGATAAAGATGTTTTCTATCTGTGATGCAATAGAAAAAAATGTTTCTTAAAAAAGGTTAAGGTGGTGAATCCATAATGTTTTGTGCCATTTTAAAAGTGTTAAGCCTATTTAGATGATAATAAGATTAACAATGTAAATCACAATTATCATGGCCCTGGAAAATCATGACAACACATGTTCCCATCATCGCATGCCTTGAAAATATTCTCTTACTGGTGGAAATGTGTGCTACTTTCCGTCTCCCCGTTATTTGTATGTACTTTGCATTTATTATTCCACTTTTATGATCCATTGGCAAGTTCAATCCTTAAGGGAGTGAGTAAAGATGGTTCGATCTTCCACCTTAGTGAGATATATAAAAAGAAATAAGCACTGAAATCTCTTGGGATTTGATTTGAAGTCAGTAAGGGGAAAATAGGAGCGCATCCAGTTTATATAAAAGCCTGAATAAAAAGAAAGCACAGTTTGTCTTTGCTGTCACCTTGGGTAGACTGTAGACGTGTCCCTGGTAGATGAGCTGGTAGTGAGGGGGGGTGGTGCTGCTTTGGTGGATGCAGAAAAGGCTCTCCTTGGTAACATCTAAGAGACATAACACAGAAAGATGAAACAGCATAACGAAGTGATCCAAAGCCAATATTCTTCCTTTCTGTTGGGCCAGTGTGTGTGTGTGTGTGTGCGTGCGTGCGTGCGTGCGTGCGTGCGTGCGTGCGTGTGTGTGTGTGTGTGCTCACCAGGTTTATCGGGGGTGTGGCTGAAGTGCTGCGAGGTAAAAGTCTTCCCGTCTGGGTACTTTGGGTGGGGGGGCAGTCTGGAGTCCAAGTATGTGCAACACATATGCATGAGGACCTAAAGAGACAGAAGGAGTATTAAGCAGAGGAATTTGGAGATGAACCCCACACTGAGGAGGAAAGCCCCCCACTGTGTCACTGTATTGAGTTCTCAGCACAGATCCTGCAGTTAGAAGTCTAAAGGAAGGCCATGTCCACTTGTAATTACATATTATTAAGCACTCTGTAAACTGTATGACTTTAAGTTGCAATGCTATCTACTCCCAGCCTGAGGAGGCGGCTCTCTGGTATTTGTCTTTAAAATAAAAATTGATACAAATTTGAGATGCACCTATCTTTTTTTCCAAATTTCAAAAGTCTTGCCTGTCGATTTCTATGTTCCTAATAATTGTAATTGACAGCCTACACACATCTTTGGGAATTTTCTTAAATATGAAAAACAGAGAAACATTTGAGAACATTTTAACGGTGTCTGTACACTTATTTTAGAGAGTCAAATATTCATTATATATTCTTTGAAATCTATTTCTTTTATTTTTTTTAATGAACTCGCTAAGGGGGTCTGAAAAGTTGATGATTTAGTAAGAACAATGCCAATGGGTTAGTTGCTTAACAGATAACTTGACATTTCTTCTGAAACTGTGATAATCCAAGTCGCTAGATGCACTTTACTGATACTTTAAAGACCAAATGAATAGACACATCACGGAATATCTGATCTATAAACTAGCTAAGTGTGTGTGTTGACTCACAGCGCAGTCCGTGGGGAGGTCCGTGTCCCACTTCCTGTTCTTCAGATCTCCGCCACCATTCCAGCGAAAGGAGCTCATGCAGCCGCTGTGGGCCAGCTCTGACAGGACAGATACAAAAAAAACATAAGGAATAACAAATGTGTTCCACTTTCACTCATCATACCACCATCAAATCCTTTTCATTGAGTTTTTCCCCTCTCCTCACTTAAACACGTACTTGCACACACATCATTGCATAAACGTCAGAGACACACACACATTATGTAAAGTGTTGTTGAGCGTACCCTTCACACGGTCCACGAGGTATTCCTGGTTGGGAGTGATGTCCAGATACTGAACAATAGAGTTCATGGTGGGGATGGAGGAGGCTTTCATCACCGCTGCCTGCTTTAAACTGCTAATGCTGGCCTCTGGTGGAGGAGACAGAGCAAAGTAGTGGCATCAAAATGATAGCTACTTATTTTCTACATTTCAGGACATTTTCTGTATTAACTGGTATGGTGTATAAACTAGGGATGTTAAGATTCACCGATTCGCATCGGCGTAAACGTTCAAGATGCGAGTGCACCGGTTGAAAGAGTGCACATCGGCTAGTTTGGGTTGAACTCGCGATGCATCCATTGTAGCGTCTTTGCATCGGTAAAAAAACGATTCATTCCTATAATATCCTCTCATCCTGTCAGCACTCCGCAGAGACGACCTTTGATCTTTGCTTCGCACTACGGAGGCCGAGAGTCTCAGTTATCAACACACATGGAAGTCGAGGAGAAAGAGAAACACAGCGCACCGAAAAATACCTACAAATCAAACGTTTGGCAACACTTCGGATTTTTCAAGAAAGACGGACAACTTGAAAAATCGCTCGCAAATTGTAAACGATGCCGTGCCGCTTTAAAGGACACAAGTAGTACGAGGAACTTAGCGACGCACATAAAGAGGCGACGTGGGGTCTGCGGCTGAAAAGAGAAACCTGAAAGTTAGATATATGAGTTCAATCACTCAGTGAGGTGTTCTGTCAGAGAGTGGTGTTTAGTTTACAGCAGCCTGTGACGGCCAATAATAGTTTAAATGTCTTCCTTACAATTGTAATTGTTTGTGAAAGGTTATTTGTATTCTTTATTCATATAGAAACCACTGCTTTCTGGTGAGTTAGCCTCTGAATGAGTGTTACGCACATCAGGCTGGCAGCTGTATGGGCATTGCACTATGGTAGCTGTTATTTGCACATTGTTAATCCTGGGCAATGCATCCTTAAATAGTTTAACTGTGAGGTGTTATAACATTGTAGTGTACTCTGGAGACAGAGAACACTACTACAAAGGACTTGTGAACAGGCCTGTTTGTGAAACGTCCAAGTGTTTTTTTTTTAAGGTAAAAAATAAACAGCATGATGGGATGCGCAGTACTAGTAGAGGGAACCAAATATGTAACGCACTTTTGTTAAAGGAGACATGTCATGGCCATTTCCACTGATCATAATTCCATTGTTGAGGTCTACTAGAATAGATTTATATTGTTCAATTTTCCAAACTCACATTGGTTTCTCACAGCATCTCTGTAAACTGCGTGTATTCACTGAATTTCACTCTCTGCCTTTAACGGCTCGTTGTAGCTCCAATAGCTCCAGCCCCCACCCTCCCTGTGAGCACAGTGTGATTGGTCGGGACGTTGTGAATCGTGCTGAGCTCCGTGGAGGTGTTGTTTCCTTGTTGAGCGATACACAGCGAAACACAGCCAAACTCATCCTGAGCACACACAAAGTCACAGCCGAAGTAAAAACAATAAGTGTGGCTTGATATTGAGTAAGAAAAAGGTTGATAAACGCTGTGAGAATGGGTCTGCAGAGAGAATGGGTCTGCAGAGAGAATGGGTCTGCAGAGAGAATTTCGCCGCGATCCCAACTGTCTGTTCTCAGCCTGCAGCCAGGGAGGAGAAATCAGCAGAGCTGCCTGCACTGAGTGTGTGTGTGAGGAAGTCCGTGGATTGGTTAATTTGTACCAATCAGCCTGGTCATAGCTCTGGGCGTGGCTACTGAGTGTTCAGACGTCACAATGTCCATGAAGAACATGAGAAATCTCCAACGAGGCGTTTTGGGGAGGTCTTTTCTGTGTTAAAGTTTTACTCGCTACAGGGTGTACTTTGAGAGTTTTTGACTCTGCAGACCGTTTACATGCATACAAACCTTCATCACACACAAGGGGACGGGTAATAACCGGAAAAGCATGACATGTCTCCTTTAATTTATGATTTGTGGCATATAAGGAATAAAACCAAATCCTCTGTCGTACCATATTGAATTGTATCATTATTTTGCATTGTGTTGAATCGCATCGTATCGCCCCGAATCGCATAATGTTGAATCAAATCGTATCGAACTGTATCGCAACAGGGGTGAATCGTATCGCATCGCCTGGTGTTTCAAATGTATCGTTAATGTATAGTATCGTTGGCAACGTATCGAGATGCGCATCGCATCGGACTCGGTGATGGAGATGCACATCCCTAGTATAAACATTTCTTTAACAAACTTCTCTCTTGCTGCACATTTCACTTATCCCTGCTGGTATATAGAAATAAATATGAAAAGATAAGCTCTGTTGCTTCAAAAAACATTTTCCTACAATCAAACGTTGCATGTTGAAATCAAATATTGAAATGCAGTTTATTTTTACGTTAAGTATTTCGTATGTTGCTTTGTTGGACTTTCATTGCCAAATATATGCTACAACTTTTGTGCATCTGACAATAAAGCATTTGAACCTTGACTTATATAAATATGATATAATGGCTATGGTTTACCTCCTATCTGCAGCTCAGGGCAGCCCATCCTCCTGAGCTGGCTGTTGACGGAGTCGATTTCCTTCACCAGGGGGACCAAGATGGTGTCACTGATCCACTGCAGAGACACATATTAAGGTTCATTTCCTTTTTTGTAAAGCTTTGTGTAATTGAAAAGGAATGATGCACAATTTACATTGAAGTTGCAATGTTGGGTACAAAATAAAATAGAAAGTACATTATCATACTTGTGGAAAAATACGTTTTTTATAAAGAGATGAAATTACAAATGGTATAATAATATATATGACACCTTTCAGATATATCTAGTATTTCTAACGTAGTTTCCTACACAATCAATGTGGAAGGTTTGTCACAGATTTTTCTTTTATATGGAATAAATGTTTTTCATTAATAACGTTTTTTTTGTGTTAGGTGAATATGTATGAACACTCACATTTCGAAGCTTGGCAGTCCAGCTATCAATGCGGTCCACTACAGGGCGACTGGTTGTGATTCTGGCCCACACCTGAATAACAGGAGGGGGAAATATATAATGTCAATCATGCATTCAACTAAGACACCGACTAACTCATCCATATACATTTTCTTTACAACGGTACACCAACACCGCTTATTCACAGACCTCCTCTGCAGCCTGTTTGGAGCCCAGGTCCGTCTCGTCCTTGCTGGCAGACGGAGCCAGAGAGCGGCAGGCCGGCTGGTACAGGAACTTCCTCAGGCTCTGGGCGTAGTCTCCCACGGAGCGGTTGTAGTTCCAAAATGTTGGGCTGTGGCTCGGAGACACAGCCTCTGGACTCCCTATTGAGAGCATCAATGTTCATTCTGTGGTTATAAATATTGTCACGTATCTCCACAATAACGGAGATTGAGATAATTCTTTACAAAAACCTTGAAAAAACAAACTCTTAGTCTAGATCTGCTGTTTATACTAGCAGTGACATTTGTACAACCTTAGGTCACATCAAGGTTTTTTTACTTTTTCAAATGACAGAACTATCTGAAAGAGGTGTGTTGTTTTAAAAAAAATAAAAATACTTCCTCATCAGCAGCCAAACCATTTTAATTGTACAATGTAGCATTCATATTTTTTTCTTACCCATCCACCACTGTTAAAGACGGTAATACAATGTAAACATTTGTTTTCCAACTGTACCTAGCTGGCTGCGGTGACTCCTCTCCCCCTCTGTTCGGAGGAACCTCTCCAGGCTTTTCAAATCCTCCATGTAGTCCTCCTTGCTTCCAGGGGAGTTAAACACTGAGGGGGACGTGCGGTATCGGGCTCTCAGACTGGAGCCTTCTGCTGGTCCGATGCTGCTGGCGTAGGGAGAGGAGCCAGGGGAGGGACTGTAGTTCAACACCTGAGAAAGGAAGGACATAATGTGCTCAATGTGAAGAGGAGAAACACAGAAGGAGTCATTAAATACATTGACCCACCACAACCCCACAGGCTAGGATAGATAACAGTGATGTAAGGGACGTACCTTTCCAAAGGCAACTGAGGGGGAAAAGGCCCCCCCTGCACTGTTTGGGGTGGATGGGCTGCCGAGCGGAGGGCTGTACCCGGGTACACAGCTCGGGGAGAACTTGGGGCTGGTAGTGGCCGGTCTTGAGGGGCTGAAACTCAGAACACTTTGGCCCTGCAGCGGAGACGACTGGGCCGGGGCTGGGGTCTCCTTTTTTTCAGGCTTTTGGGGCGGAGAGGCAAGAATACCTAGGAGGGGAGAGACAACAAGCAGCATACTTAGAACTACATTTCTTTACTTACATCTAATAAGAAATGTTGCAGGTAAAAAAACAGAGGCTCACTTGTGTTTCTCAGACCCAGGAGTTTATGCTGCTCAGGGGATACAGCAATGGAGGAGGGAGCCATGGTGTATTTGAAATATTTCCAGAAGTCAAATAGAGCATTAAGGCTAAACAGAGAGGCGAGCGCCAGTTCTGCAAACAAGGAAAGAAGATTAACACATTTTTGACAGGATCTTCCAGAACATATTATAAACATGTCTGTCCGTTAGAGTCAATTTCAGATTTTCTTTTTTAATATCATTTAGATGAAGGCTTTTTGTCCATCAGACATCCATTAATAAATGAGTGAGCAGTGGGACCTCACCGATGTACCAGATAGGCCAGTAGGTGATGTTGTAGTATCGGCTCAGCAACTGTCCTGACCTAAAATATAGTAAAAACATATCATTATACTTTGCTCTGGACAGATGGAAGATGGTGGTTAGTAAATCAGTGCTTCATTACAAACAGTTGCTCATGTTTGCCGTAGATAACATTGCTGAACAACTTACATTTCAGTGTAAATCATGCCAGCTAGAGATACGTTCAGCACGGCCCAGGCCAGGACCACCTGTCGAGCCTGCTCCTCCCTCCTCATCCTCAGCGCCCTGTCTATCATGCTGGGCATCCCGTCCTTCACTGGAGTCAACATGATCTGATCTGTTCAGGCTGAGGCAAGAAGCACAGAAAGACACTGTCAGACAAACAAGAAATCAGAATACATTTACTCGTCCCACAGAAGGGAAATGTACATTGTTACAGCAACGAGCCAAAGACAGCTTAATATTAATTAAGAAGCATGCATAAAATATTAATATAAATTACACAATTAACCAAATACACATCAAGTGCCAGTATTGTTTTGTCCAAGCTACATTCAAGGAGAGATCTTACAAGTTAGAAATAACTAATAACGTGTAGCTTGTGTTACAAATAAATCCATATCCTTTTGCAAATAAAACATAGTGGCACCAAACTGTGGCAACATGACACAAATGCTGGTAGTGCAGGACAGTTAGCAGACATGCTAGCTAAACGGTTAGCAAGTTAGCTAGCTTAAATATAAACACTGCGAATACGTGGGGGAATGTTTAGATTTTAGTGGACATTTAAAACACCGAAAACACATGTGTGCTTTACCGATACAATAAAACAACCAAAATACGAATAGATAATGCATGAAATATAGATAATTCATACCACGTTACAGTGAATGATAGCTGCACCGCTGCATGTTTTTGTATTTTAACCGGAAGCTACACTATGTACTTCCGGTCGGAACTTTATCCTTTTAAATAACTTTAATGTAAGTTTAAATGTTTTATACTATTACATAAGTCTCCAGGAACTGCAATATAATATTTAGAAGTAGTCAGAAACAAAAGGAAAAGGGCTATTTAGTTCCCTGACAGTTACAGATAGTACTGAAGATTGTTAGACACATTGAATTTGTTATAATACTTTTTTGATAGTGTTTAAAAATGTGTTTGTAGCACACTTAGCAAAGCAATCATATGTATTCATTTATGATAAATAGTCTGCTTTTAGTCAGAAAACATATCAAAGTAAGTTACTCAAACATACTGCCAAATGAGGGCATTATTGCTCAATGTTATCCAAATGGTATTTCATGCAATGAGGATGTGATGGAACATTCAGTGAAGTAGTTATTTATGCTTTCAACTTATGTAAATCAATCAACAACATAAAGCAGCGGTTATTGTCCATTTATTCAAACATAACGCAACAGATAGGATGGAGCTATAACATTTCATCATTTCCAACAGAAACAAAAAGGAATATGAATTTAATGCCCAGCTTCACGTTTCCAAGAGTCTTACTTTCATTCACACATTGACATTTTTACTTAAATAAAAAGAAATACAAAATCATGATTTTTAAATAAATAGAGTAAAGTACAGTCCAGTTAGCAATAACATATCAGGTCTAAAATGCAAGAATATGGCATCAGAAGTTTGAATTGACATTATTATGCAACTACAAATAAACATCAGCCATTCATCCCATGTTATCGAGTGAGTCAAAAGAAACTCATATTACACAGGTCTGAGGTAATGAAGAGAAAGGAGAGCTTTGTAGAAATATAGTCAGATGTTTATCAGTTCTCTTATAATATGGCAAATATTATTTTAGCAGCACTGATAAGCTTGTGAGACTTGATATATATTGATGTACAATGTGGTAATTGCAATGCAGTGAATATGGGACAATGTAACTGACATTTGGCAAAAACTGGAGGTAAACATCAGTTTTCTAGTAAATTATATAAATAAAATCTCAAAAGGCACAGTGTGGTCAATGAGGGGGTGACAGGGACTTCTCAGAGTTATATCCTCCAACGTCTAAACCACAGTCCTCATTGCTGGCTGAGTCTGCTCCTCTTCCCCTACCATCATCTTCCTCCTCTTCTTCCTCTTCCTCTTCCTCCTCCTCCTCATCTTCTTCCTCCTCTAATTCCTGCTCCTTCCGCGACGCTCTCTCAGTCTTGGGCCCTTTGCATATTTTGAGGTGACGGGTAAGGTGGTATTTGGTGAGGAAAGCTTTGTGGCATTTCTCGCAGACAAAGTCTCGTCGGCCCTCGTGAGAGTTCATGTGCTTCTTCAGGTGGTTGTTCTTGAGGAAATGTTTGTTACACTTTGGGCACTGTATCCGGCGCTCACTGCGGGGGAAAAGGACAAAAAACACACATTATATAACCTAAATAACCTTATTTGCTAAATATCTCCATCTGTTTAGTTCTACAGCTTTGTATAAAGTACAATAAATAAGTAACGTACTGTGTATGAGAGAACATGTGTTGTTTCAGGTCATGTTTCCTGATGAATGCTCGCTCACAGAGGTCACACTTGAATTTCTCTGCAACGGTATGGATGAGCATGTGCGACGCCACATGGGATTTCTGGGTGAACAACTTCTCGCAAACAGTGCATCTGTAGTTCTTCTGACCTGTTATTGACAAAAAGAAAAAGCCATATTATGATCATTTTCCAGTTCATATTTGTATTTAGTGTCTCTACTATGACATGTTTCCATGATTTAATGTTCAAAAAGTTAAAGAAAAATATGTCATATATCATAATATGGCCCCTTTAATGAACCGTGTACACACCTGTGTGAATCTTGAGGTGCTGCCTGAGGTTGCTGGGATCGCTGAAGGCCTTACTGCAGTAATCACACTTGTGAGGTTTCATGCCCACGTGCCCCATGAAGTGCACGTTGAGCCTGGTGGATGTGATGAAAGCCCGGGAACACATGCTGCACTTGAATTTCTTCTCCCGAACATGACCCTGACCTTTTCCTCTGGGTGTTACATTGTTAGAGTTTCTATCACTGCTGCCTTTGCTGCTGCTGTGTAATTGTCCTGCAGCGTGGGCATGGCAGGGCCATGGGGAGGAGGAGGAGCTTGAGGTCCCATTGGCCGTCTTCTCTTCCTGGTGTTGTTGCTGTTGCTCTTGCTGCTGCTGCTGCAGCTGCTGTTGCTGAGAGTGGTCCTGCTGCGCTGGGCTGTGGCTGTGTGGAGGCTGGTTATGGCTGTGGTTGCTGTTATGGCTGCCAAGGTGAGACTTGAGCTCGGAGAAGGAGGAGCACTCTTTGCCACATTGGCAGATCTGGCCCTCTGGCACTTGAGGAACACCTGTGGAGACACAAAAGATGGTTTAACGGTCAACATCAAGCAGTGGATAACCGGCATTATAACATTTAAAATCATCTGTCATCTCACCCATCAGCCTGCAGTAGTCTCTGCTGTAGTAGAAAAGCAGCTCCTGGTCCGGGTGGATCTCTGTGGTTGTACAGAAGAACAGTTTACCGTTGGCAGAGTAAGCCACCAGGTTCTGCTCCTCACGGCTCCTAAACACACACACATAAACACCGCATGTTTATTTACATATTGGCGAAATTGCATTGCAAACGTTGATCACGAGCGCTGACAATGTCGCATTTCTCTTTATTGGGTTTGCCTTTATTATAACAGGACAATTACAGTTCATTGTGGCAAAAATGTCAATCAAAATTCTGGTTGCATTGAAATACATATTTTACTCTTTACCTTGCTTTGCGAACAAACATCATCCAGTTGCACTCGTTCTCGTCCGTTGTCACGATGTAGAATTCCAGCACATTGTTGTGGTACATCTGAAACAAAGAGACGGGTTTATCACTTAATATAGTTTTGCAGTGATTGTGACTGGAAAACCCACAGTCCAATACAAAAAAAAAGCTACCGCACTGACCTTCCATATTTGTGGCATGTCCTTTTCTGGCCAATCAGAGAGATCCACGTTGCTACAGTGCTGGCCCGCCATTGGTCCAAAGCAGGTCCTTGGAGGAATGACGTCCCGTGCAAAAACTCCTAAAAAAGGGGGCACATTATGTCAGCAAGCTAATTCATAGTCTACCAAAAGCTTTGTCTACCTATGCATTAGCTTTTTCTATATGAAAAATAATTTCCGTATATAAAAACTTCTTATAAATGTAGTTATTTTATTTTGTAAATCACATAGATGACAGTGTTAACAAAAATACCAAAAAAATTACAAGAAAAAGACAATAAAATAAATACCACAAAATGTGAAACTACTCCCAGAAAGTGCCCTTATTATTACATTAGTGTGCATAGAATCAGGTATGATGATCTTTAAAAAGTCTATCAATCTGTTCCACGGATAATAATGAACTAGCAGATATATAAATGGTCACAATGCCCTTACCGAGCGGTTCGTCAGCCACTGAGATGCGCAGGCACAGCGGGCGCGGCAGAGAGAGGCGTGCCCGGCTTTGGATCGGAGCGTCTGGGATGAAGGTGACCGGGCCGTGTTCTGGGCAGTCTGAGGTATACGAGCGCTCACACAGCGTGCACCCTGGGAGAAAATAACAACATATGAGTTAATATTGATACAAGTCCTTATACAGAGTCAAGTCCCTGCTTTGTGTACATCATGCTCTTTTTACTTTAAGTTTGAGACTGATTTCTACAATAACTGTTAAAAGAGTATTAGTGGAAACAAACATGGGAAAGTAAGAACACTTATAAGAGGGGTTAGGGAAAGAAAGGCAGGCTTCAATTTGGAGGAATAATATTTTTGTTCAGAGCTTCATAGCTTTTGTCAGACCTAGAAAACATGATTTTGAAATCCATTGATATTTTTAAGGTTTAAAAAATACACAAAATAAACACTCACAGATGGTGTAGGCAGTGACCATGTTCTCCTTGTTGGAGGTAGAGTCCTCCAGCTGCAGGGTGGAGTTGACCAGCACCAGGTTGTTTTCTGGCCCCAGGGACACCTCTGCAGTGATGGGGGACACGTTGACCGCCTCCATCCCCATCCCAGAGTGTCCGTGGAGCGACACCGGCTCCAGCTGGCCCTGGTTGAGCACCACACTGACTACGCCTGAGTTCAGTTCCCCATTTGTGTGGAGTCCTCCCGCTCCTCCTCCGGTGTTCCCCACTCGACCCCCCATGTGATCCGGCTCCATCACCACAGGTAGTTCGAGAACAGTGGGTCCATGGAGGGGCATAACCCCGCCGGACGAGTCCACCCCGGGCAGTCCCTCGTGCTGAGGTTGCCTCCCCCCTCCGAGCTGCTGCTGGGAGTCGGACACTGACACCACCCCGACTCCCTCCATGGAGGCCAGCTCCTCCCCCATCCGGTCAGGGGACATGGGGCTGCTGACACGCGACTCCATGGCCAATCCTGAAGAGTCCAGCTCATGAGGGCCGGGCTGGTGGAGGTCCCCCTGGCCGCTGACCTGTCTGGAGTCCATGGGCACCAGGCCCTGCTCCAGGGGGCCTCCGGGGCCACTGTAGTGATCCAGACCTGAGGGGTTGTTGCTGGACACAGACAGGGTCCCATCCATGTTGAGGCTGCTGGGATGAATGTACTGAGGGGGTGGACGGTCTGCCAGATAGGACAGGATACCTACAGCAGGAAAGAAAAAGGGAACGTGATTACTGTCACTTCATGCCCCTCTAATGAGGAACAGGAATAGCGTCAGTGTAAGACTGATTCTACCACGATGCAACAAAGAATGTCATTCCTGCCTGTCAATACACTGGCAATAAGAATGACTAATATCTAATAATACAACACTGTATATATTATAATATAAATAGCATATATTGTAGTAAAATGTGCAGATTTTTACTTTAATTTGTTATATTTATATACATATTTCATTCTATTATTCTAATATTACAGTACCTGGCAATATGTGTCGGAAGTAGCTGCTCTCCAGGTGGGGGTACGGAGGCGGAGGCAAAGAGTAGTTCCTCTCCGGCAGACCACACATCACTCCTCTGTCACTCAGCGGACCCATGGGGAGCATCAGCGAGAGGGCCGAGGGGAGGGATCCCAGGGAAGGACCCAGGCTGGGGATGGCCACTGGCATGCCTGAAATATAAAAAAAGAAATTAAAACAAGAATAATTTTAGCAAAGAAAAGAAAGAAATCAGTAGCCTGAGACTAGATCCTTAATATCTAATCCAACAAAGATTAATGCCCAATAACTATTTCATATAGTTTAAAAGTTGATGTTCCTCTATATCAAACATAACAAGTGACGAATATAATGCTTTGCCTCTCTTTAACTTCAATTTGGACAGTTGCTGATCACGTGATGCTTTGTCTTGTCACAGTAGGTCTTGCTATAGTGCGTTGTTTGAGCAAACATGCCTGGCTTGTCGCGTCATTCATACCTGGAGTGGGAATGGGGTTGTGTGTGGGGGAGGTGGGCAGACCCAGGTGGCTGGCACTCACTGAGGGCACACTGAGCTGGTCCATGCTCACAGGACTCAGGTTAATGTTGTTCATCCTGAAGAAACAACAGCAGAGTTACTCCAGAGACAGAGCAATAACAGACTGCTCCAGCCCCGCTGTCATAATGACAGATATAGCAAAACACTTTACAACACCTCACCTCTGGCTGGCAGATAAATCACTGCTCTATAGTTTTAGTTTCTCCCTCTCCATAACCATGAACAATGTGCACAAAATCTACCTTGAAAATCTGTAATTGATATACTATCCTACAGTATGTGTTTATATTACTGCAGTATATGTCTATATTTCAATTGCTGCACATTTTCCCAATTTGGGATCAATAAAGTATTTATCTATCCATCTATAGGACAGCAAGCTAAATACCATGCAAACAATGTGGGATATTGGCTGCTGTTTACACACTGTTAGCTATTAGAAACACTTAGATTAAGTCTATTTTGTCGGTCTTCATTGTTGATTTATTGAGCCCTTATGTAATTGTTAGCATGTAGAGCAGGGGTGCCCAACCAGTCGATCGCGATCGACCGGTCGATCGCGGGGAGATTCCCAGTCGATCGCGAGATGTGTCTAAAAATAGAACAACAATATTCAGTTTTATCGTTAACGTCCTATGCCATAATCTTCCTGTGCCAGAATAATGCACTTGAACGCATCAAAGCTTTGTGATTGGCCAGCGTGACCCCTGTGTCGGGGCGTGGCTGGTGGGCAGTGCACTAGTTCGCTGACATTGTCCGTGTCAACAGGAGTGACAGTCCGCACACACACAAGACCGCAATTATGGCAGAAGCAAAAAAGCCCAACATATATAATTTTCACTCCGAGTGGGAGGATGATTATTTGTGTATCTATTCCAATTCAAAGTCCATCTGTCTCATCTGCAATGCGAGCGTGGCTTTATCGAAGAAGGGTAATTTAGGAGCGGCATTTCAAAACAGTGCACAAACGCTACGAGACGGAATTCCCTCCTAATTCTGCCCTACGCTCCAAAAGGGGAGGGGCCTGAAAGGACAGCTAAATGCACAGCAGTCCATTTTCACCCGGCCCAACAACAAGAGCAAGGCTGCTACCATAGCATCTTATCGTGTCAGTCACGTTCTTGCAAAACACATGAAGTCTTTCAAAGACGGCGAAGTTGTGTAAGAAGCATTCCTGGAGGCTGCCGACGCGCTTTTGGGGGACAGTAAAAAATAACAGTAGCATTTCAACAGGTTTTTGATATAATAAAAACTCAAGTTAGATACCGTTATTAATCAGCTGTAAGTTTTAGTTTGTTTGAACTTATTCATTATAATTATTGTACAAAATGGTATAAGAATGCAAACTTAAATTGATTATAGTCCATTATCAATTCAGGTTAAGAAACTAGTGTTGCTTGCATCCTATTTTAAAAGGCATTTCTTTTTATACTCTACTAAAATGCAACAAAAAAAGGGTTTGATTCTATTAATTTGGTCTTTTTTATTGCACTTTGGCAGCAGATTCCTGTGTAGCTTCAGATCTGAGTTGTCTTATTAGTAAGCCTAACTAATTAACTGCTAACTGCTAACTAACTACTACTTTTGTAGCAACACTATTTTGATATAATGGCAAAGAAAGAGTTCAGAGTATTTTCTTTTTTTCTGTGTCATATGTGGCAGCACTGTTCAATGTTTCTTGAAAACATCACCCACTGTAGTATGTGACGTGTGAATAAACTCCAACTCTGTATCAACAACATTGTTGTGTAACTTCAGTTAAATACTTGTATGTGTGTAGATTAGAAAGAGGTAAGATAAAGCATCTGCAGTATTTTATGAAGTATTAATTGTACAAAGGTCAGTTTTATTCAAGTAGAAGTGTGTATTTACCTGGTAGTAATGGCTACGCCTCTCTATTTGGACTGGTAGATCTCGGCAGACTGGCAACTTTAAAAGTAGCTCTCGGTTCAAAAAAGGTTGGGCACCCCTGATGTAGAGACACACATAGTTAATACACGTAAGCAACGTTACCTGAATTCAACAACTGTCCATCATCAACCATGTACTGCTGAATGGTGCTTTTATTCGTCTCTCCCTGTGAAATAAAACACCTGGTATAACAACAACATTACCTGAAACGACACACAATTCACACTTCTTATAGATATTCCTTTCAAGCAGCTAAAATTAAAGATAGAATAACATTTAAGCGACATTTTTGCAAGTACCTTCAACCAGTGTTGTTACAATGCTAACATTAGCCTTGCTAATTTATATCTACATAGATCGTCAAAACTAAGAATTATCATGCGTTTTAGCTGCAGAAATAGCTGTTACCACCGAATGTGAAGCTCCATTGCAAATATATGTCTTATATGAAAAGGAGTGCGACTTGAAAATAAAAACATACCAGCACAATAGTTCCCTGCACGGGGCCATGACAGTATTCTGCTTCTAGTGCGCATGCGCAGCTGTAAGAGTGAATGTGTGTTGTGCTGATCTCAGGTCAGATTTTCGGTCCTCCACTCTCCCGATTCACGAAAAGCGGCGGATCGTCAGGTGGCTTTATTGTATGGAAGACAATTGTTGCCAATGTGATGGGAAAAACAAATATGTATGTCATTATTCCAAACTTTTCATATATAATTAATGACTTAAAGGTGGGGTAGGTAAGTTTCAGAAACCGGCTCGAGTGCACTAAAATGTGAAAGTACACAGCCGAAAAGAATCCGCACCTTCCTTCAGACTTCCTTACAGAGCACCTCCTCCAACACACATGAACGCGCAATGCACGTCCAATTACGGCACGCCCAATGAGGGCACGAGATACATTTGTGCGTGCACGAGATGGAAGGCTGACAGACAGGGCGGCAATCCAATCTGTTTAGCCGGGCCGGCTAAAATGATTGGTCGTGCTTTTTACAGTACTACGGCTTCCACAGATGAAATTTTTTTATGGATTTTTTGTCAAAGCACTTAAGATATTCATTGCTATCGGGATGTTAAGAGCATTCCATGGAATATAACAAAAAGTGTATCTCGAGCCGGTTTCGGAAACTTACCTACCCCACCTTTATGTGACAACATTATAACTTAGTAAGAGTTTCATTACTTCAACGAACGAATACTGTCATTATTATTACTGGGATCTTTTTATATATAATCAAAATTGATATAACAAATACAAATATTACTTTTTGTGTTTTGTTTAAAACTTTGTTCGTACTGTTTTAAAAATTAAAAATAAACAGCGGGCGAATTTATCATAGATATGGGTGTGAATACAAATCTTACCCCCAAAAGGTCCTTTTCAATTATGCTAATAAAGCCTCAAACAATCTCGATTTCAGTTTATATGCAATCTTGAAAGGTGAATGGTCAAATCATTTTAATTTCAAAAACTCATCGTTTGAAATATATTAATTATTAGGTGTTATGTTACCTTTTACAATTATAGTCCAAGAGTAAACTGGCTTGAATGATCATATTTGTACACAGCAAATAAAAAGTATTTATATGTTGCCTACATTTGCAAGACATTTACAATGAAAAAGTCAGCAGTGTACATTTCCATGATGAGTTGCTTCACAGTGTGAACGGAAGGAAGAAAGGTTATATAAACAGTTTTATCTTGATGAGAAAACCACTCTGCATCTCCGCCCCGGATCACACCCACCATGCCTCCAGGCTCCAGCCTCAAAAGCCAAACCAACAAGATGACACACAGACTGAACATTTACCCGATGAAGAAGTGCCCACTTATAGAAGATCACAACTTAGATATTTAATCACAATAAAAAGAAAACTCTTGCTGAAAACATGAGATTACTTTGAGGAGACTCTGGCAGGGTAAGTTGCATTGATGGCACACAGTTTATTTCATATTCAACCGCTATGTACTTTAATTTTTCCATTTTTCTATTAGAAAGATGTCTCACATGTAAGGATATAATGGAGCATACTCCATTCATCCCTCCACTGGCTCTCCACGGCTTCTCTATGGAAAACAGTGGAGCACACTACAAGGATGCACTTCGGCTGCGACTGCCCCTCCACCTGGACGCATATCTGGACCCAGTGCACGGCCAGAGGTTACCCTACAGACGGCTAACTTATTTCCCTTTCCACGTCCCCTTTGGTGTGTGTGATTATTCCTTTGAACCTGCTTTTATCCGGAAAAGGAACGAAAGGGAGCGGCACCGAGTGCGCTGCGTAAACGAAGGTTACGCACGGCTCAGAGAGCATCTGCCGCAGGAGTTTGAGGACAAGCGGCTCAGCAAAGTGGAGACCCTGCGTGCTGCTATTGACTATATCAAACACCTGCAGAGCCAGCTTGACTTAAACGTGTCCGGGATGGAGATGCCACTCGTTGGAAACGCGCGTACTCGTGCGTCGCTGCCGCAGAGGACAGAGTGCAACAGTGGTGGAGAATCCAAAACTGGCCTCAACGACAGTGAGGAAATTGTTTACTGATATTAAGTGTATCTCTTTCTGTGATCTGCTGTACATTATTTACATTTTGGAGAAAGTAAAACATGCCAAATGGAAACAATTCACTATCTGATTGTATTCAGTCTGCATTAATCAACATCGTTTGTTTACATTTGGGGGGGTTCAGGACAAACAACCATGAAAAAAAGCTGTTGATTTCAGATTAAAATATCCTTGATTCATTTTAAACTTGTATTATTCGGTTATTGGAAAAAAAAGAAAAAATCTTATCTTGACCATACTTTATAAATTGAATGAGGTAAATTTAGCAAAAAACATAGAACAAAACATTACACGAGAATATTATGCATAAGAATTCAAAAATAAATGTAAAAAGAAGAATTATGCCTTTTTTGTGGTACATTTGACAGGTTGAGCATGTCATCTCAATACTTTACATATTACGTTTCCTTAATTTGTGTGGGCTAACCAAATATTTGTTTTATCATTGTATTGAATACAGGAAAAACAATATAAATAACAAACCTATATCAAGACATGACAGTATAACCTACAAATAAAAGGGAAAAAGGGAATCAAATAAGACAATAGACAAAATACAATTACTATAAATGGATCACATTTATAGTGTCTAGTACTGATTGAGATTGTAATATAAATATGTTACCCAACAGAAGAAAAAATGCTATCAGGCTTTAAATAACTAGTAGGCTCAACTGGTCCCTGAAGCACAGAAACGACACCTCAAACTAAGTATTCCTTAAGTGCTCTTCAAAGTCCACCTACTGTACGGACGGCACCGTATATCTCAGGAAGCTTCTCCCCCTAATAGCTTAAAGAATGCATTTCTCAGGCAGCCATGTTTGTGTGTTTATACTTCCCACCTCCGCTGACCTGCACGGAAACAGCTCACAATTTCAGATTTTCAGAAAAACCCAAACCACAAATTGGGGGGGGGAAAGTAAACATGATATTGTATACAAGTAGAAGGAGTTTGGAGAGACCAGCAGAGTGCCGTGCAAGTGAACCGTGTTGCTGCTGAAGAAAGGCATTGCTTTCCACGAAGGTGTGACATAACAAAGGTGTTGGGCTGTGCAGTTTGTGAATTAGACCCAATAATTATCCAAGTGCTGGTACCCGGGCTGGATGGTTCAGTGGCATTCTGAAGATAGGGAACATGGAGCTACTTAAATGAAAGCCTCGGCTATAATGGATGTTTTCTCTCCGGAAGCTCACGCGCTGATTTTAATCTCATTCCTGCACATATTCCTTACAGGCATTGCTCCACTTTACTGGAAGGTATAGTTGCGAATGCATGAATCTGATTTAGTACAAAAGCCAGAAGAAAAGATGATATGTTTCGGTAATGGATAAGGATCATATCAACTGATTTATGTTATCATCTTGGTGAATCTATTTATGCCACAATAACCTTGTAGTCTTAACACATACAACACATTACAGACTGCATACTTACTCTGATATCTTGGAGTCAACACACATAGACAATATCTTTTACATTATACCTTACATTAAGGATATGAAGCATAAAATATGAAAATGTAGTCAAAAGAAAAAGTAGAATCATGAGCAAAACATTTGACAATGGCCCCTGGGACCAGTCATTTGTTTAGCCTCTTTTTGTTGTTGTTTTGTGACTTTAAAGTCATTTTCTGTCTTTCTGTCCTTTTAAGTCTATTGGTAGTTTTTTAAAAAGGTGTTTTGCATGTCTATTTTGTCATTATTTTTGGACTCTTTATAGTTGCCTAAGGTCTATTTTTTGTAGTTTTTTTCCTTTTCATAATTGTTGAGTCTTGTTGTGGTCTCTTTGCAGCTGTTCTGCATCTCTGTGTTGTTGGATATGTATCTTATTGGTCATTTGAGTTTATCCCTCGTTGGTACATGCATCTTTGACTTACATATTATAGGTGAAGGCCAGTTGGGCCCCTGACACTTTGGATTCCTGCTCCGGTTAAAAAATCCATCCACGGGTGGAATAATCAACCAAGATGGAGGAGGGAATGGATTATTGAAATGGGGGAAATACATATCTAAAATAACATGATCAGAGGACTCCTGTGTGTGTGACAGATTAGAGTTCTTTGATAAGCCTGCTAGTGTTGCCTTCTGTGTTTAAGGCTGCAGATTAGTGCTGTGCAGGAGAGAAAATACCTGCTAACATGCACGATGACTTAGATAGATAACGTTTATCAGTTCAATAAGATCAGTGCGGGACCACCGGGTAAGGTTTCTGCAACGTGTCGAGACACAGAGCCCACATTCAGAGACGGAAACGGAACAAATGCGAGTAACAGGACACACAGTGATGCGGGGAAAATATGTTGATGCACTTTAGCTTAAACAATTTCTCAGCTGAATTTTATTACACTGTAAATGCTCATTTACTATCAAGGCTGACAAATGTCCACCATTTGGGATTATTAAAAAAGAAGATATTTTACAACCCTCCATTTTCAGTAGATACCTGTATAAGTGGTTGAAGCAAGTGTTGCATAATGTTGTTTACATTGCATTTGTGGGAAAATAATGTATTTATGAGCTACACTAGTAAACAACATTGCAATTATATTAGCAAGAAAATGTACTTAAAGTGTCAAAAGTAATGGTACTCACACAGAATGCTCACTATCAGTGTCATGTATTGCATTATTGGATCATTGTTGCAGATACATTAAGATGTAAGCAGTACTTGAAGGTTAAACTTCTTTATATACCTTTTGGTAGTTCCATCTTTAGAAATACATCTTATTTTATAAAATGGAAATTCTCAAAAAGAACACATTTCTCAAAATTGTTTGAAAGATTCGCCCCTAAATATTGACGTATATAGTTGATCATTTTGTCCACTCCCTGCATCTCTTTTATTAAGTGAACTACTGGAGTAAGGAGAAGAAAATGAGTATCATAATATATTATAATGATGCATAATTACAATAGGGCTTGGTTATAATAAAGTTACAAAATCAGGTCAGTCAAGTTTCAGTGATTCAGCAAAAACTGGTTGGTTCTTGAAGGATTACACAGAAGCCAATGATGCATCCGTAAGTGTAATTTATTAAATTAAATACATATTTACAAGTGGGTATAAGTTAGCAAATGTGTGACATGAAGTGAAATGATGTGATTAACGTGCCTGCAGTTCATCAAGCTGCTCAAGGATGGTGTCTTTTTCGAATTCCAAAAGTGAGATCTTACGGTTCTTGTCGCTCACCTCCTGTCAAAAATATGGAAACAATGGCCACATCAAAAAGAAGCAAACAGACCAATCGATCAGAAATTATTGCAAATTTAAACAAAGGCATCATTTGAATAAAAAGGAAAATGAAAGGGGGGGAAACATTTAAAAGCAAAATCATTTCTAAAGAGAGTAACAAAACTGGACTTTATAAAAAAAACGCATTTGAACAGTTTTCAAGCTTTACAGCAGGGGTGTCCAAACTACGGCCCGGGGGCATTATGCGGCCTGCGGACCATTTTGAATCGGCCCTCATCAAATAAAAAAAGTATAATGGAATATGGCCCACAAATGAAACTTGTGTTTGTCTTATTGTACTTCTTAAATATAAATGTAAACATATATTACACAGTAGTATTCATGTGTTAACACAACCTATTTCTCCTTATTATAATCAATCTGAGGCTTCTGTTTTAAGGGATGAGCTGCCAACACTCACAAGCATAATTTGCCTACATTTGATTGATTTTGCTAACTTATAACTGAACTTATGAGGCAATATACCTCTAGTGAGTGGTCCAGCCCTTTGTATATTTTTCTGTATGTGGCTCTCGGGGAAAAAGTTTGGACAGCCCTGGTTTACAGTAATAACATTTCCCACATTTTCTGCTCTCCTCACCTGAACCAGTGCTGTGTTCTGCCACCGGAGGTTGCTGTCGGACACTGCGTCGGGCAGAGAGGCACTGCTGCCGCTGGTCACGGGCTCAGTCATCACAGAGCCCAGAGAGCCGTTCACCCGCTGGATCCGAGACCTGAGGAGGCAAGACCAGGCCTGCAGAGACGCAGGGCGGCGGGCGTTTACACCATGAGTGACAGTACACGGAGTTATGATTTGTAAAGTCAATGAGGCCATGCACTCGCCCCGCCTCCTACCTCTGCTGCTCCGTCCTGCCGGGGGTTGACCCCACTCTGCTGGGTCTGGAAGCTGCCCTGCCTGGCTCGGTTCTCATCCAGCTGCTGGAGGTACCAGAGGCGGGCCTTCTCCAGAACCTCCATGCCCGAGCACAGAGCGTCCTTCTCCTGCTCCAAGTCCTTCAGACGCTTAACCTGAGGTGGGAGGAAAACCTCTCAATCATGTGAATTTTAAAGATTCGTCAGGATGTTTGAAGTGGGGTTTAATAAAGGTAGGCCTACTTAAACATAGGTGTATCACCAGTAGCGTAACTATCGACGGTGCAACGCACCGGGGCCCAGAGCCGGCCAGAGGCCCATTTTTTTTGGGGCCCCAATGGCATTGACCGGTTCACGCAGTCTTCAAAGTAACCAAGCAACCTAAATTAATTTGTAATTTGTCTGTCCAATGACCTTGCTCCCTTTCATGACATGTGATATGTGTGACGAGCGAACCGTTTAATCAACCTGTACTATTTACACACGGCATCTATTGCACGTCTGTCTGTCCTGGGAGAGGGATCCCTCCTCTGTTGGTCTCCCTGAGGTTTCTCCCATTGTTCCCCTTTAAACTGTGGGGTTTTTACTTTTTTGGAAGTTTTTCCTTGTACGATGTGAGGGTCTAAGGACAGAGGGTGTCGTATTGTCATACTGATATTCTGTACAAACTGTGAAGTGCACTGAGACAAATGTAACATTTGTGATATTGGGCTATATAAATAAACATTGATTGATTGATTGATACTGTACTGTAGCTAGCAGCAGCAAGTTCGGCAGCATTATAAAAAATGTAATAGCTTGCATTTATAATGTACAGCAAACCAAAGCACAAGAGCAGTGCTCAAAAGAGAAAGGACAAGAGAGAACAAGGAGATGTAACAGCTAAACTGACAAAATTAGACCGCTTTTTTTGTCATACATCGTCCTCGAAATCGAGCGCTAACGTTAGCAATGTTGACGTGCAGCGGCAGCTGACGGCTAACGATAGCTCACCTGCCTCACCACCATCATTGCCATCTAGCTCCACAAGTGAAGCTGTATCCGTGGCTGTGCAACCTTCTTCTCCAGCCAGCCAGGAGGAGAGGCTGGATTTGGCTGTGCCCGGCGGTGGTCCAACAGTTCCCCCAAGGGCCCCAACCGATAGGGGACTCTATGGCGCTATTGAGACCCCCGACGCCAAGATGAAAAGCTATATTATAGCAACCGGTCTATGTAGGCCTACCGGCCCATTCCCCAGAGACACACATGAAGGAAACAGGTTTAATCCTCTTCTTAGTTCGCTGTGACGTTGTCAGGCTGTGGTGGTCTGAGGCCAGGGCAGGTTGTTGTTGATAGCCTATACATGTGGCGCTTTCTGCGTGGTTGTGTATGTCCGTGCATGTGTGAGCGCATCAGCTTGCGCTTATGTTTGGGGCGATGGCGGGGGGGCAAAACAATATGTGCACCGGGGCCAATCACAACCTTGTTACGTCACTGTGTATCACCCACAGCAGGAGGTACCCCCAGTCTGGAGAAACAGAAAGCAGTAGGCTACTTGAAAGGAAGCTAAGAATGTACTGTGAACTGTGGAATCAGCAAATAAACATGTATTTATGTCTGAGTATGCTTTACATATTTACCTTAGATGCCATTTGGCTGACGCCTTTGTCCAAAGTGGCTTATATAAACACTCAAAAACTGAAACGTTGACTTTAATTAAATGTATCATGTCAACTGATTTCACATAAATGTATTAGGTTCATTGAAAGCAATAATATGAAGTTCAAATAACAAATATTCAGTTCAACCTAATACACTTATGTGAAATCTGTTGACATAAAACATTTAGTTAAAGTGAACGGTTCAGTTTTTTCAATCCACTAAAGTTCTGTTGACATGCCAACGAGAGCAACTAGGGTTGTTGACTGCACCCAATATATACGCTATATTAAGAGTATTTAACCTTTACCTTGTCGCCAACCTCGTTTTCGTATGGTACGCTGAATTTGTTATTTATGCTCTGGCCAAAGACACCATTCTCCTTTGATAAAAATTGCAATTTTACCTTATTCAAATAAACTCTCCCATTGGTTAACCAGCTATTACCAGGTTCTGAGAGGTAAAATCTTAGTTTTGTCAATGGAGTCTGGTTGCTTTTCAAAAAAGCTTAGGAAACAGATGTAGTTCCCGACGAGAAAGCAGTCCAATGGCAAGGTAAAGTAGTGAGCATTTTCTAAATATAGCAAATACTTTAACTGAAACCAAATGTTTTAAGGCTGGGTCCTTGTTTAGGTGGCTAAAATGTATTTCTGCCTGTTTCCAAAGCAGGACATAGCCTCTGTGCCAGTAGTACTTCCTGTTTCTCCAAACTGGTGGCAGGTCGAACACCATCTATGTACATAAAACTCACTATGGATAAGTACTTCATATCACCCCCATACATTTATTTTTTTATCTTTCATAGACAGTATCCAGACTCTTCCGGTCACATTTCCACAGTTGAAAAAAGCAGGAAACCTCCCAGAAACAAAATCATAAATGTTTATTTTGGAGGTACAGACAGTTTTGTGAGGTGTGTGTGTTTGTGTGTGTTTGATGGCACCATGGGGCTGACTAATGCACTAATGCCTGTTGTCTTCCAGAGGCCCAGAGGCTTTGTTTGAATCAGTGGAGCCAATCTACAGAGCAGCAGGGGGCCTGTAGTCCTTTTGTCCCCGCTCTCTGGAAAACATGCTGTTTAAATGGGCACACACAGAGCTAACAACGGACAGGCAATCATAACATACTGTAGGGTGGTGGTGATACACCTCTACTGTCATCGGGTTACAGTTGGTTTTAAGGCAATCACATGGATTAAGAGGACGTTAGAAACTCATGACAGTGTTGTATAACTAATTAATTATTCATTTAGCTGTGTGTGACTAATCATACTTCAAGACATGCCCACAAGCTCCCTGTTATTTATTATAAGATAAGATTTTACAGCTATTATAGCAATCTCAAATCTTGACAACTCTTATAATAACACATTTACAGTAGTTGAAAAACTGGTTATATTCAGCCTTTAACAGGAAGCTGTGAGAGGCAGACTTGACATGTGGGAATGTATCACCGAGATGACTGCAGCTACCTTCGAAATAACACTGGAGCAACAAAACTGATTTAAAACAGAGGGACTTTACAAGCACCTAGGTTAAATGTCCAGTATCTGTTTTTACATGATTTATTCAGTCGAGCTGTCATTTGCCAGTTTAGTCATCGTACATCTATCTTTTTCATTTCCCAATAAAAACTTATTTTAAAAGCCGACGACTACAGTGTGATTACTACCAACATGAATATAATAAATACAGGATTTACCAGCAAGAAGTGTATTTATTGCAGTGTGGAGAATGCTTTCGAGCTGCATTATTTCCTTCACTATGTGATGTAAAGTGTACAGGAAAGATAATTTAACAGTAAGTCTGGATCTATTCATAATATTAAAAACACTACTACTGATTTAAAATGTAATCTTTTTAAAGGGTGTGTATTGCAGGAAGTTGGAATAATTATTAGTATTTTAAAAAATTCAAATGATTCTGCCTTCCTGTTGACACTTCTTCCATGTAATATTAATATAATAACTCAATTCAAACACGTTTAGATTAGTCAAAATCATGTTAAGGCCTTTATTGTGAATGTGTGTGTTTAAATTGACTATAGAAATCTCTTTTAGTATCAGTTGAATTTTAAAAAGTGAACTATTTCACAGGATGACTCAAATTAATAATTAGTTCCACATTCCAGAGGAATAGGAAATGTCATGTGAACATTCCGTGTCCATATATTTCCAACTGGTGACACTCGAGAAGCAGTAAGCTTTTTACAATGTACAGTAAGCTTTTACAGTATAACTATAGTCATTGGTGCTGAAAACTGGGAAACAAAACACATGTTCGTACACACATTAGCCGATAAGAATCCTCAACTGTTGAGAAGCACACTCAAAGAGATGTACCTGATTAAAAAGCATGTTCATAAACCCACCCCCCCCCCCACCCCCACACACACACACACACACACACACACACACACACACACACACACACACACACACACACACACACACACACACACACACACACACACACACACACACACCACACACACACACGCACACACACAACCTCCCTACTCACCCATAGGTAGAAGCGCAGAGCGTCCAGGCTGTAGAGGCTGCTCCTGAGCGGAATGATAACCACGGTGTAGGAGGCAGAGCCGGGGGGTCGACAGGCCATGGAGCTCTCAGACCACTACCACTGCCCCACAACTGAACCACAAACAACAAACCCAGCCAACACCGGCTGACTCACAATAACACCACAGAGGGAGAGTGACAGTGTGTGTGTGTGAGAGAGAGAGAGAGAGAGAGAGAGAGGAGAGAGAGAGAGAGAGAGAGAGAGAGAGAGAGAGAGAGAGAGAGAGAGAGAGAGAGAGAGAGAGAGAGAGAGAGAGAGAGAGAGAGAGAGAGAGAGAGAGAGAGAGAGAGAGAGAGGGCAGGGGTGGAAAAAAACCTGCACGATACACAGGCACAGACATCATTGTGCCCCCGGGGCGAGGTAATGAAAAATTCCACATGTCACTGCCATGACTGGGTACTCTACAAGTTTTGGGGAGTAATGGATTACATGTAGTGGGATTACCTGATCAGGATACAAACAAAGTATTCCCTTACAGTCACATAACAAATATGTAATCAGATTACTGATAACTTGCAGGATCTATCAATAAAGTTAAATTCAAAATTCAGGTTCGTTTTCATTTAGGCTACTTTAATTTTATGTTTTTAATGCAGTACATGGATACCTGATTTAATTTGTGTATCCTATATAGTTGTTGTAAGCTCTACTATTCTGTAAGTCTAGCCTAAATAAAGACACATTTTTTATCCAAAATATCCTTTATGGTTTCCTCTTTCCTAAAGTTACGTTGCTCTATTTTCTTACATAAAACACTGAAGTAAAAAACATTGATATTTCTGTCTCTATTATTGATTTGCATTGCGTTTGATGTAGAGGTCATCCAAAAGTAACAGCCAGTAATCAGGTTAGGAAGTGGAGCTGGCGATGGCAGGTATGAGAGGAGGATACAGGTGTGTTGTTAGCCAGCTAAAACAAGCCTCTTTCTCTGGCAGAAGCTTCCAGCAATCATGGAGTGAAAGCATTCCTGTGCTGAATGGGAAGAGGGTGCATGTGATTATTATTCTGGTTTCAGGTGAGCACTCTGTCCCGACATGTTCGCAGGAATGTGACATAACCTGGGGACAAGCAGTGTGCGTGCCAGGGGACATTATGGCAAGCATGCAAAACAGACAAGTACAGTTTGGACGAGTTGGGCAGGTCGGCCGGTCGAGTTTCCCCGGCTGATTTTTAGTCCCAGTCCGCCCCTGGGTGGAGCGCTGCATTGATAACACCGTCATCACTCAGCTGTTCTGCTGGTCGATGCCAGGGCAGAAATCAGTGGCACATGTTCTTTTATTACTGCCTCAGCCCTCAGGTCAAGCTGAAACAGTGTTTGAAAGGTTTTACTGAAGGCTATATGTGCAGCTCAAAAATTTGGTTATCATACATTTTTCTTGGCATTAAAAACAATCTGGTGAATATGACACAAGCTGCAGAAGCTCTCTGTCATCCGATTTAAAATGCTTGCCTATGTATCATCAATTATGTGTATGAATGATGAGATTTTATTTAGAGTGATACTAAGGTGTTTCTTGTTATTGTTGTGAATCCATGCATGAGCCATTGAAACCTTGGCCCTTTCTCATTTCATCAAATCCCCCTCCTCGACTCCTCGGTCCTCCGGTAGTGACCCGGAAATTATATCCAGTCTCTGATAGTGTGACGTTATTATGAGAGTGCTCTGTTTGATTTTGAAATTGTATATATTTATATAAATATATACATATATTTATGTGTGTGTGTCCGCATCTGTAGCCTGTTATTGTGTCATTATACCGCACTGTGAATGAATTAAAAGTAAATATATAAGTCGTCATGAACACATCTGTCCATCAGACAGAGGACTGCTGTGCCTCCTGTCATCATTAATGGACGTCTCTTTAAAATGACCGCTCAGAGAGGAGTTCTCATTTCTCTAACCGCCTGCTGCTTCCCCTCCTCTCTCCTCGGTTCCCCTCCTCGGCTCCTCCGCTCGCATCTCCTGTGGGCGGGACTAACTATCGAGGAGGGGAGTCGAGGAGGGGAGTTAGAGAAATGAGAAAGGGCCCCTGTCTTTCCCACTTTAATGCTGCAGTCCTGCTTGATCCCCAGCAGAGAGCGCTATGAGTGCATATGGCTCATAAACTGAGCTGACATTTTGTCACTTTTTATAATATCCTTATCAAGCTGTATCTTTCCCACAGGCAGCACCAGATGGCGCTGCAGAGTGAAGCTACAGAGCGCCAGGATACTACCAAAAGTATGTCAACTATCCAACCTTTATTGAAGGTCCCATGTCATGGCCATTTCTGCTGATCATAATTCCATTGTTGAGGTATACTAGAATAGATTTATATTGTGCAATTTTCCAAACTCACATTGGTTTCTCAGACAGCATCTCTGTGTATTCACTCTCTGTCCTAAACGGCTTGTTGGAGCTCCTGCCCCTCCCTCCCACTGTGCTCTGATGAGTCTACCACCGTTACAGCAGAACACCAGTGATTATGTGTCACAATGGCGTTAGCAACCAGAAAATGACACCAGTAAGGACAAACCATGGTTTGTCCCAAGCCTACAGGAAGTGCGCCGGACTCTGATGAGAATATTCGTTGTGGCCAAACGGCGGTACTACACTTCCTTTAGGTTGCTGGGCCCGGAAACACTTTTTCCCATTGATTTACATGGGGAAAGAGTGGTCTGTAAATCGTTGGATACTTTTTTTTAAACGAAATAAACAACCCAGTATGAACGTTTGTATAGCCCTTATTAAAAACATTCGGTCCTCAAGTTGTAAAATGTGCTAATAACGTTAATCTGAGAGTTATTTTCCTCGGCATTATGAACGCGCATCTAACCCACGGGACCGCGCTGCCCGACACGTTCAAGTTACGTGTTCTGACCATGGGACAAACAGATGAGAATGCTGCGTGGGGTCTGGGTGCCGTGTTGACGGGGCGTTGCGCGGCT
>NW_022990939.1:0-162500 GCF_902827175.1 Gymnodraco acuticeps
TTGCGCGGCTCGCTGCTGCGAGGAGCGGACAGTGGGAGCTGGGTTCACATGTTGCAATCCATATAAATAACGTGATATAATATAGATAATATACAGACCACCCAAACACAGTCTCACATTTCGTGTTATAGTCACAAAATTAATCTATTGATTCGTGTTCACCAACACGATTTCGCCATTTTTTTCGTGTCACACAGAACGATTTAAAAACAGATAAAAAAAATACAGATTTCAGTATTCGGACACAGAACGATTTTAGAAGCAACATATTTCTATTGGTAGTATGTATCGTGCCTGCACCAAATAATAACAAATTAGAAGGAAAAAAATATGACAAAAAATGCAGATTTCAGTATTCTGAGGCTCTGAGCCCCATTTATTTTCCTCGTGGACGGCAAAAAAACTCCGACATTATACAATTTAAAATAAAAGGGATAGGGTTAGGCTTAGGGTAAGATATTGAGTAAGAACATTTTTTTATGAACCACACAGCTTCTGGCATTCCAAGACCCGACCGGACAAAAAGACGTTGTGCAGGCACGATACTACCAATAGAAATACATTGCTTTTAAAATCGTTCTTGTGACACAGAGGTTGCGCTAGACTTTTTCGCTGCCCGTCATTTTGACGGACAGGATCGTACCTTTCCGTCAAAATCCATTATTACCCGTCGGTCTGTACACAACTGACGGGGGAGGGGGGGGGGGGGGGGGGCAGATGAGCACGCTCCTGAACTGTCAACAGGGGGGGGGGATTAGCGCCGGTGTTATGCCGTGTTGTGCATGCCCACTGCACCTCGCGGGAGCGCGCCACAGTGTAAAGCATAAACTCCCCAGACATTTCAATGATTTGTACGGCATAGTTAGGTCTGGAAACGACATAAGGGCATAACACCGGAGCCCTGCTGCGAGGAAACTTTGGCGCTGTTCTGAGTTTGTTCTAATCCGATGACGGACTGCTTTCAGATTTTTCCGTCATTGTCAAAAGAATTCCGTCATAGACGGAATATATTCGGTTAACGCGACCTCTGGTGTGACACGACAATGCGAAAATCGTGTTGGTGAACACGAATCAATAGATTAAATTAATTTCGTGACTATAACACGAAATGCCGTGAGACTGGGTTGGACCCAGGGGCGGACTGGCCATCGGGACGTTCGGGACGAATCCCGATGGGCCGGTATTGAAGTCGGCCGGTAACCGGCAGGGCTCGACATTAAATGGCCCGCTGGCCCGGAAGCCTTAAAGATCAAATGCAAAGCTTCCAAATATGCTACATTTTTATAGAAATGTTGTTTTTAAGACTGCCTGTATTTTTTATTTTATTTAAATCGAGATAATACACCCAAAAAAAAGCTTTTTATTGATCCAAAACTCGACCCAAAGCCGTCTGAATTTCTGACATGTAATTCCCAGCAGCCTCCGCGCGCGTGACGTAATAGTGGCCAAACAGTCTCTGGACCAAATATCCCGACTCGGCAGTCTCGGTCACATGTTTTTCGAAAAGAAAACTGAATTAACATGGGTTATTGTTGTGCTTTTTGTTGTACGAACGGTGCGGGATCTGGGAGAGTTTTACATGCATTTCCCAAAGACCAAATCATCCGCAAAAAATGGATTTTTTTAGTGAATCGTGTTGGATGGCAACCGACAAAATGGAGCAAGTTGTGTTCTGACCACTTCGCGTGTGATGCATACGACGTTGATCCTGCTATCATGAAGTCTGTTGGTGGAGAAGCATTAATAGCACGTCGGAGGCTGAAACCCGGAGCCGTCCCCTCCATATTTCAGCACAAGAAACCACTGAAAGAACGAAAGAGCCGGGCGATGCAGAAACGCCAAAGAATTGAGGTAAACAACTTTTGATTAGATTTCAAAGCGCACGGAGCACAGCAGATAACGCAGATAACGGAATTGCAGTTTTATTGCTTATAGAGGTGGGCACCGTTAGATTCTGTGTCTTTACGATCATAAACAATGTGTTGGATGTGGAGCTAGGATAAGTAATAAGGGCGCTAGGAGTGATTTCGGTGCAGTAATAGGTTAGCATTTTTCGCTCGGGGCTAATTCACTGTTAGCATTGTAGTTTATCTGCAGCTCATTCATCGCTCCTCCACTCATAACGGAAAAGTGTGAACAATATGCATTATGATAGGGATTAAATCCACTATTATTCCTCCTGGCCCAATTAAAAATGCCCCCCGCGCAATTAAAAGTGACTGTGAGCACTTAGAAAACCCAACATTCTTCTAACCACTTCATTAGGCCAATGCATCAAAAAAGCCCTCCGCCATGCTTTCATTTCTTTCAGCCGAGTGGGTGCTTATAGAGGTGGGCACCGTTAGATTCTGTGTCTTTACGATCATAAACAATGTGTTGGATGTGGAGCTAGGATAAGTAATAAGGGAGCTAGGAGTGATTTCGGTGCAGTAATAGGTTAGCATTTTTCGCTCGGGCTAATTCAGAGTCTCACTGTTAGCATTGTGTTTGGTTGTGATGGTTCCCAAATTACCCAGTGGTGAGTCCGCCTGGACTTTATTTTTCTAAACCTCTCTAAAAAGGTCAAATCACTTGTTTTGCATCAATCTTGATACAGGGTACTTATTATATGTTATAGTTTGGATTCCTAAAGCTTTTAGTCTATAGTCTACTCAGAATCAGACATGATAACGAAACTAAGTTGTACTATCGGCGGAAGCAGCTGTGAGCGATAAGCCAAGGTTTGTTTGTTTGGCCACTGTGACGTCACGCGACGCCATCTTGCGCAGGAGCGGCTGAGAAAATAAATCGTCGGACTTGGTGTTGGGGGTTGAACAAAATAAATATTGCGCATTGCCAGACGCATATTATCTCCGATTTTAATACTGCAATATCTTAGATAGTGTTGTAGCTATATGATTTCGATTTTACTGGCAATTATGAAAAAACCTTTGCATTTGACACCCCGGGCCAGCATAACGTACTTTCCACTTGCCCGCTCGGGCCACTAAAAATATTGCTTTAAAAAAATGGTCCTGTGGTATTGGTATTTTGACTAGCAATTTAGTTAAATTGTTTCGTTTATCAACGCTACAACATAGCGTTCCGTGAGTCGGTTGTCGTTGTTGGGTGAAAAGCAAACAGCTGTTTGCTGCTGAGCGCAGCGCGAGCAGGCTCCTGTGAGCGGGAGCGTGCTCATTCACTACAGACTATCGCGCTACCTAACCATTCGCCAAAATGTTTTTAATACCAGCGGTAACCGGCCAAGCGTCAGGCAAAAAACAATCTTCAAATAAAAGAAAGTCACCGAAGGAGTTAAAGGAGAGTGACAGGGAGCATGAGAAGAAGAGGGAGAAAAGTTTCAGCTTGATCGATGGAGTTGGTTTCTAGTGGTGCAGTGACACTCCTAAAACCCTTTTTATAATCTATCGATTAGATTTATGATTAGAAAATTATAAAAGTAGGGTAGACATGTGGAGATTATCCGGCTGAACAAAACGTGCATTTATCAAACAGGTTGTTTTCCACAGACCTTATTTCCAGCTATTTTCAAAACCCTGTGGAGAAATCCCATTGCTTTTTGTCGAGGGAACTAGCAGCTTACTTCCTGGTTTTAGGATGTGTCACTGGCTGCACCTCTCAATATGATGCCAATATAAACAAGGTCTTCTTTCGGCTCTGTACATCAATGCCGACCTATGCTGACAAGTAAGTGAAGAGTAGAAATATAAAGGTATTGGCTATAGGGAAATGTCCCAGCAGTTTAGGATAATGAAGAATCTAATCTAATCTATAGCCATTACATTTCTAACTCCTAATGACAGGAATGCAGAAAGTGCATTATACAAATAATAATACTCATAATAGCAGACATTTTTTAATAATGACCACAATATCATTATTTAACACACCAAATCTGAACAATTGAGGAAAATGAGGAAGAACTGATGATTCAAATGCTGTAGTACAAGTAGTAATGTAGTTAGTGCATGAATTACTATTGCAACAAATGTGTTAATTTTCTTCATTATTAGTCGATTTTTTTTTGGACGAATGCTCCGGGCCAGTGGTTACAATGGTGGGGCCAGTGAAATACAAGTCCACCGGCCCAGAGGGCATTTTACTCTTAATGTCTACCTCTGCGGTAAGTCACTAGCACCCCCCCACCCCGTCGACAATTTACTAGCGGTATTTACTTGCGGTACCGCGGTGGGCCGGCGGTACCGAAGTGAAAGCCACGATGAACCAGTTTCAAGTCTCACCACCGGAAAAGTTCACTTTCAAGGCAGATGACTGGCCTAAGTGGATAAAACGCTTTGAAGGATTCCGCATTGCGTCTGGATTAGAAACACAACCGGACGAGAATCAGGTGAATGCCCTCATCTACACTATGGGAGAAGAGGGAGAGGTCATACGTCAAACGCGTCATATTACGTCACATGGGGGATCATGTCTCGGACTCGTTCTCTGCCCAATCCGCGGTAGTGGTTGGTTTGAGCGGTTGTGATTTAGTGAGCTAGTATTTTTTCGGTAATTTTACATTGCATTTCACCATTTGTAATCATGGGGAGCTGGAGTTTGTGCAGGTTGCACAAACTCCAGCCTGTCAGGGACATCGAGTCCACAGTTTCCCTAACAGGAAAAGGACCGGAGCTAGCTATCGTTCCTGGGTGCGTTGTGCGAGGTGCATCCACCTCCCTGCAGCACATACTCTCCACAGCAGAAGCCTATCAAACAAACGTTTATCAGGGAAACCGTATTACATCTCTCTCCCCCCTTCGCTCCTCTCTCTCTCTCCCCTCCGGTACACAGCACCGTAAGACGTAGTTGGAGTTGCATTAGGTAACGCGAGATACGGCTGATACTTGCGCATTAGTTTCTGTTATGGATCAGTATCAACAGTCCTGCCAGTACGTTACTATATTATCAATACTACTTTAGTTATAGCCTGATATGTGATAGCTAACTTTACAATGTTGTGATGTGACTGACGTTAGCTAACATTAACTGTAGCTAACGCCGGTGTTCACCGGATTTTTTTTTGGACGAATGCTCCGGGCCAGTGGTTATAATGGTGGGGCCAGTGATAATACAAGTCCACCGGCCCAGAGTGCCAGTGGCCTTTTACCCTTAATGTCTACCTCTGCGGTATGTCACTAGCACCCCCCCCCCCCCCCCCCGTCGACAATTTACTAGCGGTATTTACTTGCGAAGTAAATACCGCAAAGTAAATACCGCTAAGTATTACCGAAGTGGGCCGGTCGAGAGTCCCGGGCTGATTTGTAGTCCCAATCCGCCCCTGGTTGGTTAGGGTTAGAGGTTGGACCACCACACAATACACACTGTTGCAATAGTGTCCAATAAACCTGCAATGTGCAATATAGACACTTGTGTACTGTGCAATTTATGACTTTTATGTAAAAAAATATACATTTTAATAAATGTCTCAACCTATTTTTAAATTGCTGCTTCTCATTCTTAGCAAAGGCATTCTTAGCATTGGTCTTTATTTGTTTTATTCTATTACTAATGTGTGTTTTACTTTTCTATATTAAAAACTTAGATTTCTCTATTACTACTATTTCCCCGCTGCAGGACTAATAAAGGAAGTCTGATTCTGATTAATAAGATCCCCTGGGGCCACTTTCACTGTACATAACACACCTTATTTTGTATTTTGTACATTTGTTATCTTTAATATTTTGTATGCATGCTTCTTAGTTAATATTAAGCTATATTTGGCTCTTTTCTGCTGTTACAAATACATGTAAATGTCCCTCTATGGCAGCCCAACCTTTTTTCCCAAGAGCCCCCCCAAATGACTCCAGTTGGAAGTTGCGCCCCCACACACACACACACACACACACACACACACACACACACACACACACACACACACACACACACACACACACACACACACACACACACACACACCACACGGTAATTAAAGTTTAAAAGTCTCAAAAATGCTACAACTACTGTCACAAACTGGATGAATGTGAAGTATTGTGTTAAAGGAGGATGAAAGCGTAATTAAGGAGCACTATTGGAGTGACTTTGATGGTTATTGGACTCAGGATTAATTAATTTGGATTTCCGCTGTATGAAGAAATGAAAGGACGGCACAAGTGGAAACAATTCACAAAGGGATTAAACTGTTTAAAATACATGCTCAAAGTAAGCCGGATTTTGCCGATGTGTTTATGTGGTAAATAATCTAAATGGAGGAGACCGATCTGATCGGAGCAACTGGGACAAATAATCCAACTGAAACCGGCATGGATAATGACTGTGTTTTAAAAATGCGCTTATCCAGCAAAGCCTGGTTTGGACACTTTACGGGCAGAAGAAACATTTCTATCAAAGAAAAAATTATACATTTTTGTATTTTTATGCCTTTAATTACTAACTTGAATTGTTATTCTAATTAATTAATCAATTAGGGTTAGGGTTATTGTAATGAAGAGACAAGGCTTTTAGTGACAATCATGTATTGAGTTACAATTATATGTAAAACAATTTTTTTTTAAAAAGACATTTAAAAAGAAAAAAGTCTAAATATGATATTTGGCCTCAAAACATCTGAGGCCTGGCGCTCCCCCCTGCGATCTTTGGCGCCCCCCCCCCCCCACCCCCAGGTTGGGAACCACTGCTCTATGGGACGAGTAAAGGTACTCTGATTCTGCTTTACATGTGGATATTCCTTATTTATAAAAAATAGTTTATTTCTGTTATATTTTCACAATGAGCTGAAGCTGAAGCACAAGCACTGAAGCACAAGCTGAAGGCTAATCACTCTTGAGGCTTGGGGTATAAGCATTCTGTGTGCTCCAGCATCTCTGACACACAGCCTGGGGAACCCATGACTGTTGCATCACCGGACACATGATGCTCCAGCAGCAAAAAGCCTGGAGCTCTTCATGAGCTCATGACAGGCGTTCATGAAGAAATTGTGCGTCTTCTACATTTGGCTTTTTTCTGGGAGAGAAATAAAATGCTTTAAACTCCTACATAGTTTAAATGTATGTTAAGGAATGTATGTGACTTTACAGAGGTGTCTTTACAATAAAAACTCAGCCCCCTTTGTGTTGTCACAGATCACGATGAGTTTCCACCGTGGGGCCCCCGAGGGGGACGTTCACATTGTCACACAATTAGTGTGAAATATATTCATAAAAGCTGCATTTCACACTCATTCACTTCACGTCGGAGGCTTTTATGGTGATCTCTTAAGTTTTAAATACACACAAGTCTACACACACACTGAAGTAACCGATACAGACTATTTTTAGTCACTACTACTACTTTGCAGTAGTGGGCCCCAAGTTGCTTCCTGTCTCTCCCTCACACACACACGTACTTTTACACACATATTTGCCGTCTTGCTGTCACTACTATTTTCTTACATAGTTTTGAAACCGCTAAGAATGGAAATGACATGTGAACATGCATTTGAAAGCAGCGAGAGTGGTCACAATAACAGCAGTGCAGCTCAGCCAGGGAGATTTGAGAAATGATTCAGGGCCAGAGAAGCCGGGCCCTCTCTTTTAGCCTCTCCAGCACCACTGGTTGCTAAAGGCTCACTGAGCCAGATCATAGCTCCAAGGAATCTAATCCAGATATGTAACCCCCCCATACTCACACACACACACACACACAAACACACACACACACACACACACACACACACACACACACACACACACACACACACACACACACACACACACACCACACACACACACACACACACACACACACACACACACACACACACACACACACACCACACACACACTTCAATCAAGCAGAACTGCGTCACTCTGGTCTCTCTAAGGGGTCTCATTACAGACTCACACCAACATATTGTCCTCAGAAACCCTAGCAATGAATACAAAAAAAGTTAAATACAAAAAGATAGGTTTTCAAGTCAAAGATGTTTTTAAGTAGGATTAAGTAAAAAAAAATCGTGTTTTTAATCTAAGATATAGTGGCTAAAATGTCATTACACATAGTATTGCAATGATTTTTTACAAATTAAATTCAGTTGTAATGTGATCTAAAAAGAACAAGATAAGATTGTTTTATTTTAAACTCTGGTGGAGAGCATTTTGTGTCTCGTCATATTGATGTCCCTCTGAAATGTATCACAAAATATTTGTCATGTGTGAAACCCAGGTATCTCCTTGAAGACACTTCATTTAAACTGATGCAATATATACTCTAAAAATGACCTTTGAAGCATCACCAGTGGAATCTTTCCAACTGTTAAACTGTAATTAAGACGTTTCCACCCTCAAATGTCAAACAGATAAGGCTAGCTGCGAAGTCATGCATTACTTTTCTGATACTGAGGTGTTGGACAGATTGCCTGTATCATTTTCCTTCTTAAAAAAACTGTTAAGCAAACTTAAATCTTGACAATTGAAGCAACATTAAGATTGCAAGCAAGGTAACACAATCACTCATTATCCAGCCTGTCACACACACACACAACTCATATATTCCGTGCCCTCTTCTTGTCTTTCTCTCTCACACACACACACACACACACACACACACACACACACACACACACACACACACACACACACACACACACACACACACACACACACACACACACACACACACACACACACACACACACACACACACACACACACACACACACACACACACACCTATTGTCACGCTTATGCACAGCCCAATACTACGAGGCCAAGGCCAGATGCAAACCAGATGTAGATAAGAGCCAAAGCACACCACCTTTCACCTAAACTGCACAGAGCAGGAACAGATGCACAAACCTCTTTGTGTCTTAACGGGCAGGTATAGTATGTTTCACACAGTTACGGTTATTATTATCATTACTGTAGTGTTTTTCTTTACAAAAAAAAGGCACGCATATTTTTAAAGCAGGATATTTTAAATGTGTGGTAAAAAATAGGACTTTTTTTGTTCAAACATACTTATTTTTGCTTGATTATAACCAAATGTTTCATATTTAAGACGTGTCTTTCCATTGTTCTGGCTTTTTGTATAGTTTTGACATTGAACTCGTCTCAAAGTCATCTTGGTGAGTCCAAAACAAAATCCCTCTCAGACACATGCAGGGGCGAAAACAAAGGATCGATTTACACCCCCTCGCACGCCCTTTAATCCCTCCCCCTCCTTGTCTGCCCACGCCCACAAGCACACCCATACATACATTACATTACATTACATTACATTGCATTTAGCTGACGCTTTTATCCAAAGCGACTTACAATAAGTGCGTTCGACCAACAAGATACAAACTTGAAGAATACATACACACACAAAAAACTTCATTTGAAACTATATGTCAAATAAAAACACTTTCTGGCCTCAAAGCACAAGCTGCTATAAAAAAACAACAAAGAGTGCTACCTTTACAAATAAGTGCACAAGGGCGGCACCCTCACTGGCCACCAATGCTCAAAGAAAAAATAAATCTAGGAACCCATTATGTGTGTTATAACGGCACCCCCAAGCCTAGCCCCTGAGGACCCCCCCCTCCCAAAACAAACACAGTAAGTCAGGGTCGCCTCAGGCACATTTCATCTTAAACCCGTTCACCCCGACATGCAAGCTCTCCTGGTGAATCCCTGACAATATCCAGCTGCTGGAGAGTTGCCTCGCTCTCCCTGCACCTCTCTCACACTCGCACGCACGCGCGCGCACACGCACACACACACACACGATATCAGAGTACGGCTCAATCCTTCTCCCTCCCCCACAACCCCACCTGTGGCCTCCACAGCTGGGAGAATACTCCCATGAAAACTCCACCGCCTTATGTATGGAAATACTTGTACATTGTGTGTGTGTGTGTGTGTGTGTGTGTGTGTGTGTGTGTGTGTGTGTGTGATGGGGTTCACTGCCTTTTTTAATCCTCTGTGTAGGCTATGTGCCCCCCCCCACTCACATAGTAGCCTACAAAGTGTAAAGATATTATACACCGCCCAGAGCAGGACACATTGCATTGTGTAACCATGACGATAAGTTACTCCCCATTCAGTTTTTTTATTCCTGTAAGAGTATATTTTGTAATGTGCAGGTCAAACAGAAAGACAACTGCTGTTTAAACACCATAACAATGACTTTATATCAGGCTCTACATATTCAAATGAGGTCGTTTTAATGCGGTTGATCCAGATAATCCCCACTTTAGAAACTCTTCCGCACCATGTTAGCCTGCAGGAATCTTTTATTCCTGTCATGCAAAGCTTGTTTTGAATCTGGACTTGTCAGTCTTCAATAGGGAATTGACTGAGGACTTGTCAGTCTTGGCTGTAGTTGTGTATGTGATTGACATTAAACCTTTGAATCATGAATCTTGAATGACCTGACTTGGGACTTGGTTTTATCTCTAGACTTTGGACTAGTCAGTCTCGGCTTAAACTTGATCTAGGATGTAACAGTCTGAGCTCAGGAGTAAGTCTCGGTATGGGACTTGAATCACACAGGCCACTCGATTCACAACATTACCCTAACCCTAACCCTACCCCTCACACCAGATACTGACTGGTTTTCGGACCCCCCCCAGACCCCCCTAATAAAGCAAAAATGCACGTTTCAGAGTGGCCTTTTATTGTGGCCAGCCTAAGGCACACCTGTGCAATAATCATGCTGTCTAATCAGCATCTTGATATGCCACACCTGTGAGGTGGGATGGATTATCTCGGCAAAGGAGAAGTGCTCACTATCACAGATTTTTTCAGATTTGTGAACAATATTTGAGAGAAATGGTTATTTTGTGTATATAGAAAATGTTTTAGATCTTTGAGTTCATCTCATGAAAAATGGGAGCAAAAACAAAAGTGTTGCGTTTATATTTTTGTTCAGTGTAAGTCTTGACTTAACTTGACAGACTTGTCCCTTGGGACTTGACTATGGACTTATAAGTCTTGACGTAGGACTTGGCTCAGGAGTTTTCAGTCTTGTCTTGGTACATGATTTGGGATTTTTAAGTCTCGATTAGGGACTTGAACTTCTCAATTTTGGCATGTGACTTGAGAGTTACTAATGTCTTGAAAAACAATGACTTGATCCTACCTGCTTTGTACTGTATGAATGTTTGCATGCACAGATTATAAGGGATATAAGCAGTCGAAATATATCAGTAAATATGAGGCCATCATCTCTGAAAGCTTTCCTAACTGATGTGCACAGTGTGTCCTTTCTCTGGCATCCTGCTGTAATTCTCTAACATTTTGTCATTTGCATGTCTACATGATGCCTTTGTTCTTCCACTTTCCCGTACATTTGTTGTGCTGTGACAGTCAACTACGTCTGACGTGACCAATCCACTGTCTGTGGACAGCCACTTCTCAGTATTTTCCTCCGCAAGTCAAGGGCAGAAGGACACGGAAACCCCCACACTGCACCTGTGAACCAACAACTTCCTCTGCTCTGTTTGTCGTCCTCCTCTCTTCATCACAGCTTCTCCTTCACCGCAGAGACTTCCTGCTGAAATGAGACTGCAATATGGTACATCCTCTCAGAGCTTCACTGACACCTCTGACACCAAACTCTCACTTTCAAGGTTCTGGTTTAGCCAATGAAATGACCTTGACCTGCAGCTTTGTTAAACCTCATCTGGAGTGAAACCACAATTTGTTAACGTTTTTGTGCGCATAAAAAAATATATAACAATTGTTCATTTGTGAGCTATATAGGTTCAGTAGGCGTTACATTTGAAGAGTCAGGCTAGCAGTTTCCGCCTGTTCAAAGGCTTTCTGCCAAACTAAGCAAAAGAGCTTCATATCTATCGCACAATCATGTGGTATCAATCATTTTGAGTCTCGGCAAGAAAGCTAAGTGTAAGTATCAAACTATTCCTTTAAATAATTCATAGTGAATGTGTTTGAATTAGTGTGGTTTTACTTCAGTTCCTCTTTTTTAAGCTATATGTGTACTATTCCCTCTTCTGATAAAACAATTACGTTACTGATCATATCCAACTGATTAACACTTAAACATACATTTGTAAAACACTGCCTGCGGTTTGAGGATATATGCACGGTCAAATTCTTAACGGCGTCTCGGCTGTGTCCTTTGTTTGTTTTACGACCCGGCGAATCAGTAACATATGAATGAAAAGAGCTGAATTTATTTATTTCCCAGAGCACAAGACCCACCGTGACAGAAGCACATAGTCTTCTTCTGACCCGAGTCACACTGCACTGTGTGACTGTTGTTTTACCAACAAGCTAATGTATTCGAAGGGCGCTGACCGTGGAGAGGAGACAATGAGTTTGAACTGTAACATACAGCAAAGGATTAAGGATTAGTGGGAGGGGGGTCACACCAAAACACACAGCACTGTAGACAACAAGAAGAGGATTAGGAGTTTCACGTTGAACAATAAACTGACTGCTGTAAATACAGGTCAGAGAGCTGGAGAAACAGTGAGGGATCATGCTGCTGAGGCCTCATTGTCTATCGCCGATCCTCAAATATATGACAGTGAATAAAGGCCACTTGACACACAGATTAGCTTGGAATTTGGGAACTGGGGCACATTGACTATTATGTGTCATGATGGGAAAGACCTACAATAACTCAGCATGTAAGAAAAACAACAAGAGTTTGTGCAGAATGCAGATCCTCAAGCAACAATCATCACAACCTTTTTCAATGTATTTATTTGTATGTACATTTTTTAAGGGGATCAGAAAGGGGAATGGTTATATTTTTCTTTGTTGATCATATTTAAATAATAAAAAGCCCATAATGAAATCAAAAGAGAGCCGTGTGAAGTATCTATATATTGAAAGCAGATGATCAGTTGACATGGGTCTTTATAGATAGAATGGATACAAATGTTTTACTGGAAAAGTAAAAATAATCCACACAAGACTGCATCCCAAACCATTCGTTCACACATCCACACCCAGGGTTTAGGAATCTGCTGGATAAATGTTTTTACAGTGAGAGAAGGGGAGAATGAAGCAACTGAACCTGAGTCACATGTTTCCCCTTCCCCGGTCCAAAAAACATAGATGCCAGAAAATCTGGAATTTTTCAAAGTTTTTCGCATCAAGACGCGGAGCAACCTGGTTTCCTGTTCTCCGATGTGCAGGTTTTAACAAGACATTCCCATTTCCTACAGGCAATTCATTTTATTTTTTAAAGCGTCACCACAATTGTGCATTAACCTTCACTACATGTTATATTTAATTGTGAGCACAACAAAGCTCTGTCATCAAGTAATTTGAATCCAAACCCCAATTTTCCCTAGAGCTACATGAAGACTAACCACACCTAAATGTCACATCATGAAAACAGATACATTTCCCAGTGTGGTTTGTGTCTTTTTTTGGAGGGAAAACTCAAATGATGTCATCCTACTGATGAGGCGACGTTTTTTGTTTAATTTGGACGACTTTGAGATAATGATTAGGCCTTGCTTTATTAAAAACTTGGCCAAATAATTTTCATTCAGCCCCTTACCATTCAGAAATTAATTAAGTCAAGTCCAAGGTTGAGATTTATGGTGAAATACACACCCTTGGATGGCGACATTTGTCTGCTTTGAGCCTCGTGCTGAACTGCCTTGAACTGCTGATAAGCCCCTTATTTGTAAATAGCTTTTTCCTTCCAAGAAACATTCCATAGTGGTGACATAATCACTCAGAGGCCCTGTCACCCGCAGAGCGCACTAACAATGACCGCTCCCTGCTTTGACTGAAGAAGTGCATCTCATAAACCACATGGGGAAACATGAATGCATGTGCCGGGTGTGAGCTGGGAAAGTGTTACTCGTCTGACCCGCTCCAGACATTGACTAATGGGTAAAAATAGTAAGTGAGCGCCTCTCAATTACTTCTAAACTGTGTCAATGAGAAGCTATGTAGACAAATGCTACATTACAACGAAGAATACATGTTATAAAAGGAAGAAGAATCTATTTATCTATTTTAAGAAAGAAGAACCGACTGTATTTCATAACAGTTAAGGAAAGAAATGTGTAATAGTAGGTGTGGGGAAGTAAGTAAAGTTTATTTATAAAGCGCTTTTCACAGACAAAGTCACAAAGTGCTTGACAAAACAATAAAACATCATCATAGGAATCGTACAATGATAATGACCACACAAGCCACGTGTTAAGAAGTCATAAAAGCACCAAAACACAATAAAACACAACGAAAACAAAATAAAAACATAGTATAAAATATAATAAAAGCAAGCACACCGGTTACCCAAACACCTGCCCAAACAGGAATGTCTTTAATTAGTTTGAAAGGAGTCAACAGGGTCAGCAGACCGGGCAGAGCGTTCCATAGCTTAGGCGCCACGGCCTCGAACGCTCGATCACCGCAGGTCTGAAGGTGGGTACGTGGGACAGACAGTAAATTGTGCATGTGTGACCTGAGTGGGCGGGCTGATGTATATGGATGAATTAGGTCAGCCATATATGCAGGAGTCTGACCGTGCAATGCTCTGTAGGTGAGAGTGAGGATTTTGAACTGTATCCTATAAGCTACAGGGAGCTTAGTGAAGAGATCTGAGTATTGGGGTAATGTGGGACCGTTTATTTGGGTGAGAAGTCTTGGAGCTGCATTTTGGACTGCCTGCAGATGACCAAGGGCAGACATGCTGAGAGAGGAGAATAATGCGTTATAGTCAATGCGAGATGAAATAAACGCATGTATAATCATTTCTAGGTCGGGTGTTGAAACTACAGATCTCAGTTTACTAATGTTTCGTAGGTGGAAGAAACAAGCTCTCGTCAGTTGCTTAACATGGGTATCAAACGACGCGGATTGGTCAAATATTACCCCTAAGTTACGTAGTTTGGAGTTAGCAGCAGAGGAATATGGTTCAATACTTTTCAAAATCATGGGTGCAACCTTTTCTGGTGCAACAACCAGAACCTCCGTCTTATCAGCATTGAGTTGTAAGAAGTTATCTGTAGTCCAGTCCTTAATAGCACTAAGACATTCTAAGAGCCAAGATATCCTAAAAGCCTCTAGGTTTGAATGAAATGTGGAGCTGGATATCGTCCGCGTATAAGTGATATGTAATGTTAAATCTGTTTATGATCTGTCCTAAGGGTAGCAAATATAGGGAGAATAACAGAGGCCCCAAGACCGAGCCCTGCGGGACACCATAGGACAGTGGAGAGGAGTCTGACACAAAGTCTCCAATCGAGACGGTGAAACTTCTGTCAGCAAGATATGATGCAAACCAGTCTAGAGCTATGCCAGATATGCCCACAGTCACGTAACCTCTTGATCAGGATATGGTGGTCTACAGTGTCAAACGTAGAACAATAGGTCAAGAAGTACTAACACAGAGCAATTACCCACATCAGAAGCCATCAGGATGTCGTTAGAAACCCTCAGGAGAGCCGTTTCAGTGGAGTGCTTTTTCCGAAACCCCGACTGGAATTTATCATAAATATTGTGCCTCTCCAATGCAGCATTGAGTTGGTTGGCCACAACCTTCTCTAGAACTTTTGACAGAAAGGGTAGTTTTGATATAGGCCTGTAGTTCACGGGCAGATCTAAGTTAGTTTTCGTTAATATGGGCTGAATAGTGGCATGCTTAAAATAGGAAGAGACCCATCCTGTAGACAAGGAAGTATTAATAATGGCTGATACAGCACTGCCAATGGTTGGTAAAACTTAAAAATAGGGAATTCTCCTAATCAAATCCATCAGGTCTTGTGAGTTGATAGGTTGGAAGGAGCCAAGAACAGAATGGGATGGATAGGGGCTAGAGTTGGGCAATGAAGTCCCAGGATGAATACTGGACCTAATAGATGCTACGTACCTTATCTACAAAGAAGATAAGGAACGTGTTGCAGTCATCTTTCGAAAGACATGGTATTGGTGGTGAAACAATATTATTAATTGTGTCATATAGCATATTGGGATTTTTTTGTTGTTGAAGAAATTAACTAACTTAGCAAAGTAAGCAGTCCGGGCTTCTTTTAATAATGCATTAAAATAATATCTTTGAGATATAGGCGATGCACTTCCAGCCCAGTGGTTTTCCATAGTCGTTCTGTCCTGCGACACCTCCGCCTCAGGCAGCAGACAGCTTCTGTTATCCATGGAAGTGTTGCAGATAGCTCTCCTATCCTTTAGCGGTGCCACTTTGTCAGCAACGTGGAGCAATGCTGATTAAAAGACTGTATTAAAATATTTACATCATTCATATTAGTGTTATTATCACAGCAAAAGTGAGCTGTGAACTGATCAGCTAACAGTGCTAGTGGAGCCTCGCAGCGGCGAAACTGTGCCGCACCTACACTAATTGCGCCGCATAAGCGCATAGGTGTGCCACTCAGTTGAGGCTTGACTAATGAGGGTCAAGAAGTCATAAACTTTGAATCAACATTTCTCAGTATTGGGGGGATTGGCAGTGTTTTCTCTTCACTTCTTCTACAGTCAAACTAATGGTGAAGTCTGAGTGTTTCTTCCACCTCAAACACCTAAGTAGCCTATACATCCAAATGGGAATGTCGTAACCCTGGTTGAAACAAAGCGCACATTGCATTTCAACGTGACTAGGAAAAGTACAGAGTAAACTAAACGAGAATGTGTCACACTTAGGTAGAATGAGAAATGCCCACTATTGCCAAGATCTTTGACCTATAGGCTACTTCTCGCTCTGAAGGAGAAGGGAGGAAACAGAGTTAGGGTTAGGGTTAGGTTGAGAGCAGGAGGAAAACAGGGCATTACTATACCAGGGTAAGAAAGTATTAACAATCATAATTACATTTGTATAGCCTCAATTTAACCGGCTGTTTTTCAGAGGTGGGAGAAGTACACAGATCTTGTACTTAAAAGTAGAAGTACCAGAGTGTATGAATACTCTGTTACAAGTAAAAGTCCTGCGTTCAAAATGTGCCTCAAGTAAAAGTAGTTATTTTTTACACTTTAAGTATATTTTGCTTATAATACTTTTGTACTCAAGGACAATTTTAAATGTCATTTCAAAAGTAATTTAAAATGTAAATGTATATACACTATTAACCTCTGAATTGTAGTAGAAGTACAAAGCAGCAAAAAGTGGAAATACTCAATTTAAGTACAAGTCTCTCAAAATTAAATGTACAGTAAATGTTATTTACACCCAAGTGACTACTGTAAGTACACTACTTATGTACAATTGTGTACTGTCTTGTACTTTATTTGTCCACATGTATTTAATACCTTTAGTTGCTTTGTAAATTTGGATTCATAATGTGAAATATAAACAACACTTATAAGATTTTAGTTACACCTGGATTAACATTCACAAGCAGTATACAAAGTGATTAAAATAAGTCACCACACTTTACCATCATTGATACAACACAATAATGCATAAAAAAAAGCCTACTAAAACATATAATACATATTATTCTGAAACGGGCCAATCTGCATTTATAACGAGTTCTGGTTCTTTAAGTATGAATGCTAATACTTTTACTTGAGTAACATTTTGAATACAAGGCTTTTTTTCTGTTTAAATACTCATCCTTTGTGTATTGCATCAATGCTCAGTATTGTATCTTGTGTTCGGTTATCGCGTTGTTTACATGTACGTGCTGACTGTTTTTAAAAAGGGAGACCACGTGACTAACTGCTCCAGTAGTAGGACGTCCCCGCGGTCTCGTGAGCACTTACTATACAGTACAGACAAGTCTTAGATAAGACGAGAAGGACCCTCCCGTGGGCAGTGGCTCCCTTCAACGTGACTCTGTTTTCAAGGAGCTGTCAGAAAAGACATCTCATTCCTCTGGATAAACTGTGACGAGTTTGTGGACGAAACTATTGAATACTTTGAGATATTGACGCGAATGGTAAGAGGGACATTTACGCTTTCTTGTTTTTATGTTACGTTATTCTTTCACGTATTCGGCTTTGGGTTTATTTTGTACTTGTTATATAAAGATTTGAACTAAAACGTATGGAGTTTTAGTTGTTCTTAAGCGCTAGCAGTCACATGTCAATATTTTGAGACGGTAACGTACGTGTTATTGACTTTATGTTACATTATCCTTATTTGGGTTTATTTTGTATTTGTGAGAGAGTCATTTGAACTGAAAAGTGTGTAGTTTTAGTAGATTTTAACCGCTTTGGCAGTCGTTGTACACATTTTAATACGTTGAGACGGTAATGTACGTTTTATTGACTTTATATTACATTATTATTTCACTCATTCTTATTTTGGTCTATTTTGTATTTGTTATGTAGCCTATACATTTGAACAAAAATGGTTGTAGTTTTTCTTTAACGGTATCGCTTTGGCGGTCGTTAGTACACATTTTTAATACTTTAAGATATTGACGCGGATGGTAAGACGGAGGAATACGGCTTTACATTACATTATTATTTTACGTCTTCTTCTTTAGGTTCATTTTTTATACATTTGACCCAAAATGTATGCGGTTTTGGTAGATTTTAAACGGCAGACGGTAGTACCCAATTTGGATAGCCAATGCTCGTGTTAACGTTTTTAATGCTTTGTTGCTGGTTATATTGAAATCATTATTTTGTTAGTGTGTTAGTGATATGAGTGTTGGGGTGCAGGGTGTCGGTCGCATCTCACACACATCCGCAGCAGGGAATCTAACTGCGTCACCAAGATATTTCTCGACAGTTTAGTCACATTACAAAGCCTTCAAGTGAAATATCCGGTGGTATTTTGTTCAATATTGCACCATAATACTTTGTGGCTGCAGAAATATTTGGTGCATTTAAATGTTGTTTTTCTGTAAGTGGGGACACCGAGCAATAACCTGATCTCCAAACCGCGTCCTCCTTTTTCGACACAAACAACAACTTTCACGCGGAGAGAGCAGGGCTGTAGTTACAAGAAAACACTTGTGGTTTTGTGTTGCTACATCAAGTATTTTTCCTATTCATCCATGTGTAAAGGTTGAACAAGTATAAGACATGGTAAAATGACAGGCTGTTTGACTTGTGAAAGTGCTTTAGAGCTGTATTTTGTTGGTGTCAAACACTTGTCCAACGCTTTTTGTGTACTTAGTTAAGCAAGCCAACAAAGGCTTTCCAATTATTTGTATTTCTGTAAAATATATATTTGGTGCAGGGCTGATTCAACCCACAATAGGACCCCTCCTTTAGCATCCCACTTTCCTTATCCACAAGTTACTTTGTGCAGATTTGATGAGATGGAAATATATTGAGGTGAATGCACATACAGTCTATCTATGAACCATATAATTGTCAATATCAACTGAAATGTTTTACTACAATGCTTGGGCAAATGGTCTTTAAGTGAAAAAAAAAGCATTTGTGTTCCTAATTCTGGACCAGTAGTATGCAACAATTACTATCAGGAAAATACACATGTTACGCCTTATATAGTGTAATCTTCTATCAGCAGCAGAACCATATATCTCTCAGCCCTAAAGCCCATCCCATACAACACATATCTTCCTTTGCTGGCTACGCACAGCTGATAGAAGTACTGACACGCACAGAGGGATGTGGTTATCTTCCACCTACATGAAAAACTCACTATAGGCTGTAGGTGTTATAAGGCCAAGCTGGTAAAGCATGCTAAAAATCCATCTCTGAAGAGAAAGCATGGCTCTAATTGCATTTTAGATGCAGATAGCAGCTGGGGAATGTGGGAAACATTCCTCACACGAAGCCCATATGGGATTTGTGTCTGTGTGTGTGACCTGCAGACCTTAACAGTGGACCTTTGACTGGCCGACACCAGAGCAGGTGGAGAATCAGGTCCTCTGACACGGCAGGGCAGTGGATTCTGCTGGAGATGTATTTGGTGTTGGTTCAGTTACCTGTTGCTGGAGGAGTAATTACTCAGCAGGTTAGGGCACATGTGTATTTGATCACATAAAACACAAGAGGGCTGGTGTGTCGGGGGGGTTTGGGCACTTAATAGCTTGTGTGTTTGGAAGTCATCTATGGCAGTAAAAAAAAACAGATCACAACGCAATAAAACTCAGCAGGCCTCACACTCAACCTCTGACCTTCCTGTCACGCAGGGACATGACGATGGACTCTCCATCAACACCATCAGCAGGACCGGCATCTAACACAGGACTTTCCCGCCTGGGGGGCATTGAAGACTTGACATTAAAGATGGGGCCGTCACGAAGGAACCTCTTCGGGCCCGTGGACCACCAGCAGCTGCAGCAGGACTTCCAGCGGCTGCTCTCGGTTAACCTGGAGGTGGCAAACAAGCGCTGGAACTTCAATTTCCAGAGCGATATGCCGGGAGAGGAGTCCACCATCCAGTGGGAGTCGCTCAGGTACCAGGAAGTGCCGGTGTTTTACCACGGCTGCACGGTTAGGTCGGTGCCGCATCCAGTGGGGAAAAGACGGACATTGTCTTCGTCAAGCGAGGCGTCCCCGGGGTCCAGCAGCTCGTCCGGGTGTGGGGACGAGTATCTGGAGGTGTCCACAAGGGAGTACTACCGGATCCAACGGCAAAGAAAACGGAGACAGTCTACCATCACAGGTTAGTCCACCAAATGCTTTAAATACAGCAATCGCAATTTTGGTATACTTACTCTTTTTCTTGCCATGAGTTGAAGTCCAACTGTTCCTTGGCATTATGCAAAGTGACAAGCAGCAGATGTTGTGCAATGCAGCAAATCTATTTCCCCTGACTTTGCATTGTTTTCTTTCCCTCTACAGATTTCTTCAAAGTGAAGAAGACGAAGTTCCTGCATTACAAAGGTTCTTCTCGGCAGTAGAAACGCACACATCGAACCAATGGACGATCACCTAGTGGTCGACATCCGTCTACATTGATATGTGTCATGTCATATGTATATTTATGTAGCAATTTGTGACTGACTGTTCACAAGCTCATTCAGCGCGGGCTTTAAAACTTCTCTGACAACATATACCTTAGATTTCAGCAAAAGGAAGCTACCATTTTTATAGTTCATCAAGCTCAGACGGTTTTGTAGATAATTCTAAATGTTCTATGTATTCTGTATACTGTTTTCCTCATCTTTATACTGTGAAACCTATTTGAGTGCACTCTAACAACATAACACAGGCTCTAGTTTTGAGAGGTTAATTTTCTTCTGAATGGGCCTTGGATTTTGACCTCAGTCCTTGACCTTTTTCTCGCTCTTGCTAAAAGTCACAAGAGGTTTTGATTAGCCGAGTTACTATTCCTGGCCTCGTGCCACACTTAGCCTTTCAGTCTCACCCCGGGGCTGCGATAGCACGAGTCGAGCCAGGGGTCAAAACCTCACCCAGGGCTCAAAATCTGGCAGCCGACTGTGATTAGCTGCAGGGCAAAGGTCAGAGCTGGAGGTTTAGCTATGAGCTAATGCGGCCGTCGCTGTACAACAGTGACTTAAATAGCTATTTGATTATTTATTTATTATTCGCAATGCTAAATTGTAAAAAAAAAAACACCGTAGAAACAAAAAAGTAGACATGCAATGTATTAAATGAGATTAGACAAGGTGTTTTTTAATTATTTTTTTAAATATTTGTTACTTTTATTGTCATTACACAGTAGGCCTACAGTACTTACTATGTAACAAAATGGTTTCTCTGCATTTGACCCATCCTAGTGTTAGGAGTTTGTGGAATCCTGTGCCATTAGTGCCCCACAAAGTTATGAGTTGTTGCCACTTACTAATACTGGCCGTTTATATTTAAAACCATCACAACAAAACATAATAACTGCTAATCATATTAGCTTTCTGCTTTGCATTGTTGCATAATGGGCTGGTCAAATCTTATGGCAGCAGACCAAAACATACCTATAACTGATTGTGTACGAGTGTTTCGGTTTGGTGTGAATCTTGAGGTTTGTAGCAGCTGAGGCAGATAAAACCAAAGACGAATTGCTGTGCCATTAAATTAGAAACATTTATACAGGTCGCTCATCGGTCATAGAGGGTCTCAAACAAGTCCTGGGCTTTAAATGAGATGTGTTCCTACAGTCGTTTTAATTTGTTAATGGAAAACAAGCCATAATCAGGATTAATCCATTCCTACTACCTCATGAATTCAGTGAAACAAACAAATGTCATTTAAATGAAAGAAAACTAAACCAATGCAGCTCGGGGTTGTTTTCGTCTGCAGGCGAAAGAGAGACAGAAACCAGGGGGGGGGTCTATTATTTTGTTGTGGTAAAAGCTGTCGAGGTTCAGCGCTCAGTGTAGGGTTTCACATCATGTAAAAGAGTCAGTGTGTCAGAGAGGGGCCCCGCTCTGAGCTGAGGAAACTAGGGTCCCTCAGGAGGAGGAGGGTGGGAGGAGGCAGCTATTGTTGTCTCTCCCTTCCTTTGCTCCCACATAAATAAAGCAGAGGACTATTCAAGGGGGGGAAAGGGACAAGCTTTAATAAGGGAACCTTCACCAGAAAGTGTTCAGACCCCTTCATGGATCGAGGGATTCCCCCAGCCAGTCAAGTGGGCGCGACTCACACACTCTTTTGTTTATCTCAGTCCTCCGTCAGGAATCAACCCCCTCAGTCGGCCAAAGACTGTCATTAAAGCAGTTGCTCATAAATCTGTTACTCCTATAAGGCGCTGTTCCCCAGATCTAAAGATAGCAAACATGGCTTTTTGAAATGATTTGATAATTTACAGGATTTCTTTGTCAATGTATCGGTGTGTTTGTGTGTGTAAGAGAATGTGTGCACCAGACGGAACTTTAAAAAATCTATATTAACTTATGAGTTATGTTTGCGGTATAACTAATTGTGTCTTCCGGACCTATATATTTGCACTACTTTAAAACATTGTTGACAAGTTCATTTAAAAAAGGAAAACAACTTGTCCCTGAGACTGAGAACAGGTTGTACATTTTGTTTTAACAGTTTTTCACATTGAGAATAGTTGGCAGCATTGTTGGTGTTTCTTAAGTCTGTTTGGTGGGAAAACTCAATTAAAAAACCTGATTCGATAAAGTGTCAAGATTGATCAGTGTCTCGTTGTGCCCAAGAAAACTTCCCTTTTCAAAATCACGTGACGCAGCTATATCGAAGTGTAGCCTTATTTGTTTTTGTATATGAATGAATGTATGATAATCCAACTTTTGTAATCATTGTATTATATTTTAATGCTGGTTTTTGCTCCCTTTCAACATGTAAGAAGTGTATTTGTGTAGGATCATATCCTTTTTGATAATAATTGTAAAGATGTATTGCTGGCTTGTTGGTGCTTTGTAAAATGCCTTTAAAATGTGTCGATTTGATATAGCGTGCTCTAAATAATAAAATGAATGAATGAGATTCATATAAACTACAAAAAGCTGGTCTGAAGTTTTTGTTTCCACTATGGTTTTAGTTGATAGGCATGGATGTATTACTAAGAGCAGTTTATTCACTTATAGCGACCCCTGGTGGACTGCAGTGACATTGCACACAGTCAATTACCTGGGAATATACCAAAAAACCCTAAAAGAAAACAATAGAACAAAATTAATTAAAAAAAATCCCCCCATTTGTATTTTATCTGACATATTTTATACATTACTCACAATTTACAAAATGTAATTTGCATTTATTTAAAATGAAAATTTGCATTGACATCAGTTAAAAGTTGAAACGTACACATAAATAAAGATAAAACAAAAAGACACCACAGATAGTGTAACACATTCCACATGGGTTTCAATTTACATTCTTTTACACAAGGTCAAGACTCATTTTTAGCTCCGGGCTCTTGGTTTAGTGCGAGGAACACGTCTCACATCACAGATGATGGCACGAAGAAGCCCTGATGTCAACGTTTCCACATGTTAAAAGCACTTCAAGTGGTTATAAGCAGGGGAGAAAACTACTTGGTTCTTCTGTTAACTATAAAATCACAAATTAAAGTCTCTTTTTTACAGATTTCAACCAAAATCATCTTGCTTAAAAATGAAGGCTGGTTTTTGACACTGCTAAGACATTAACTCGCATAAAGCTGGTGTTTCATGAAAGTGTCCCCACTCAAACTTAGACATAATTAAGTATTTTACCTTCAAAATGTAATAAATCGGTTCAAACATAGATTCCCATTCCCCCAACAAACGTGCAACTTCACACAAGAAACAAATTGTGTTTTTTCTAAAATGTCAGTATGCAGTTCACACCGAAATGTGCAATAGGCATGCTACACTGTAAACTAAATGTGAGACGTGGGTCTTTCTACAGAATTGTGTTTCTGTCAGTTAAAAGGTTGTTTGTGAAAGTGTTTTTTTAAAACAACTGCGTGTGACGTAAGACACTGAAACTTAAAAAAGGAATAAGCATATATCAATCCCTGACTGACATATATTATAAAGAGAAATGAAAGAACCAGTCCCCTTATACAGTAACCTGATTACACTAAACTGTACACAAGAGAAATCAAAGCTTCCCAAAACCCTGCTAAGGTCTGAGTGGTTCATTCAAATCTTTAAGACTTATTACTGGACTACAGTGCAATATTATTCATCTGGACCAAAAATATCATACATATCTACAAAAGCTCAATTTATACATTACAATTATTACTCACATTCTTCAGGCAACTGAAAGTCTCAGAGGGCTTGATCTTAACTAAAGAACTTCTTATCTAAAATGCCAATCTTATTTTTACATCCATTTAAATCCTTAAATATGTACAGTAGTAGTGTGATGGTGCAGATTGGACGGCAAAGTCCATTTTAAAAGTATATTCTTTTAAAACCAGCATTCAGTTTAAACTTCATATCTTTGTTTTCACACTAAAATAATTGAGCATTTACACTTTTAGGCTTCTAGTGACAGGATAAGACTGCAGTGTTGTGCTCTGTGGCGGCGCCCATGGGTGTGGACCGTTCTGGCCACCAATTTTTCCATCTCCCAAAACTCACCTAAAATGAGCAGTTTGTGAGCTGCGTTGTCACTCGATAAGAGTAGCTTACAGCTGACAGGATGATGGAGCGTTCACAGCTGGCGACGCAGCGCTTGTCTTTCTCTCCACATCTCACGCACCTCTTTGTGGAGCAAAGGAGTGATGAACACAATGCTGCCCGCCGTCTGTAGCAGGAAATAAAAGGAAAGTTACACAAGGGTTTGCAAGAGGACACACTACAACAACACAGTAAAGAAAAGTGATGAACAATGGGCAAAACTAATTGGTTTATAAGCCCGAAATTTAAAGTCACATTAATATAGTAAGTAAGAATTGGCAAAACAAAGTAATATTCATGCCAATATATTGTAAAAACAGACACCTGTAGGATGGGCATTTTCAACAACCGACATTTTGAAAAGCACAGGTGTTACTAACGATGGCTCTGCTTTGAAGTGCACAGGTGTTACTAACGATGGCTCTGCTTTGAAGTGCACAGGTGTTACTAACGATGGCTCTGCTTTGAAGTGCACAGGTGTTACTAACGATACTAACGATGGCTCTGCTTTTGGGACGGGTGGCGCAGTGGTCTGTGCATCCGATCATCAGATCAAGGGGGAGTGCTGGGGAACTCCAGTTCGAAACCCGCTCCTGCCGCCACTGCGTCAGGCCGTTGTGTCCTTGGGCAAGACACTTCACCCGGATTTGCTCCTGTGGGTATTGTCCACAGTACATGTATGATATCAATGTGTACTTGTAAAAGCGCCTCGATGACTTAGAGGCGTGAAGATGGACGGTGTGGCGCAGTGCGCTGTGCAATGATCATCAGATCAAGGGGTGAAACCCACCGCCAAGCCGTTGTGTCCTTGGGCAAGACACTTCACCTGAACTTGCTCCTGTGGGTATTGTCCACAGTACATGACCATTGCATGTATGATACGTGTAATGTGTATTTGTAAAGCGCTTTGAGCATCTGGAAAAGCGCTATAATAAATGTAAGGAATTATTTGAAGTGCACAGGTGTTACTAACGATGGCTCTGCTTTGAAGTGCACAGGTGTTACTTACTAACGATACTAACGATGGCTGTGTTCATTAACGACCCTTATCATCTACACCTGTGCTTTCCCTACTGTGGAAATGTCTTCAGTTAAAAGGACTGCTGTGATAGGTGGACACTATCTCACCATGGCGATGAAGAAGTAGAAGACTTGAATCCAGCCCAGCTTGCTCTCTATCAGCGACACGAGGTACTGCAGGATGACAGAGATTACATGTATATAAAACAAGGAGTGTGCTAGTAGGAGGACATAACATTAACAACTCAAATAAGTTAGAAAAATGTATTAAGGAACCTTAATAAAGAACAGTTTAAAATAACCGTAGAAAATACCATAACACTCTCTGAAATGGGCAAAGACCGTAGTTAAAACAACTACATTGAGAAATGCAAGGTCTTCCAGTGTATAGATTACAAAACAAACATTTTTAAATGTATTTAACTACAAAAATAAACTAAAGAAAACGTATGGTTATAAAGATGGATAAATACATGTTGAATCAATTCTGAACTATTTGATACATGGACAATTAAAATGTACAAATAAATTGAGATAGAAAAATGTATTAGATGACTTTAAATATATTGGCTCTTTTTTGGGATGGACTGAAGCAGCAGGGTAAATGTGGCTTAACAACATGATGGAACAACATTGAACAGCTTTACCTGTTATTACACCTGGTCATTTCCTGATGATTTAATGCCCTTGTTTGTAGAGCAAAGAGTTTTATTCTGTAGTATTTTTTGCTTACCTGTCCCGCAGCGGCTCCTATACTTCCTGTCCCGTCCACTATGCCGGTGACTGTAGCCAAAGCCTTCTGACTCCCCCTCAAAGCGTCCTGCCTCCCCAGGTCAGCAGAGATGGCGGAGCTGATCATATTAGATGGACCGCCAATGAAGAAGCCCGTAGTTGTCAACAGCGCGGCGTTTATTACCTGGTCATTAGGTGAGTCTGAGGAGCACAGAGAGTGAGAAAGAGAGTAGAAGTGTCATACTGTGGCCGATATTGTGGTATTGACACAATCATGCTCATCAACGAATCGTAAACCCTGTACTCACGGCTGTATCCCACCAGGGATGCCATGGCCAGCACCAGACTGAGGGCCAAAACCGGGGATCTCTTGCCCATCAAGTCAGAAATCAAACCCTGAATCGTCCCTCCTGAAACAAAGACAAAAAGACAGTATTATTTTACTCAAATAATTATTTGACCTGTACAATTAGTAAACGGTAATACTGTAGACTAGTCACTGTTTTCGACTTCCTTTATCAGAGAATCTTACTCATATTTTAAACCCAAAAACCACTTAAACATTAATTTGTATTATAGTAATGCTTAAATAATTTTGGGTGATATTGACTCTGACTTTCCCGCCATAAAACTTTGAATTACTTTGTCATAAAAATGTCATACATTTTTAAGAAAGGACCCAGGTACATCATTTGTTTAATGAACTCCAATTGTGTGCTATCTACGTGTCAAATAATCGAATGGAGCATCATTAAATCTGTTATGACAAAATGTAAAGAATATATATCTTAAAAACTCAAATGTTTATTGAACGATTAAATAAACAATGGGGAGAAAAATGCAGATTCTCCTGCTGCTCACCGAGGATTCCTCCGACATCGTACCACACAGACAGGCGGTCAGAATCGGCCTCCTTCCAGCCAAAGTTGTTGGTCAGGTAGAAAGGGAGCCAGAAGAAGAAGGAGTAGTTGACCAGCTTCAGACACGCATACGCCAGGGAATACTGCAGGACAAACAGACCAGGAGAGTCAACAGCTTGTTCGTTTAAAAGCTTATTGTAAAAAATCCTTTAGTTGGGAGTTGTCTACTCACCGGCAGCACTCCAGGCAGACAGAAGGCCTGGCAGAAGGTCACGGGGAGAGGGGCCTCAGCCAGAGGATCCTCCGGCTCCTGAATCGAGTGGTAATGTCTGTCGTACACCTCCACCTCGGCGGCGTCCTCCTCCTCCTCGTCGCTCATCAGAGGCCGGTGGCTGTCCGTGTCCGTCTTCACCGGACTCAGGCCAGTCTCTGCCTCCAAGCTCAAACCTGACACACACATACAAATGGTGTCAATCGAGATCTTAAATGCGTTATGGTTTCCAAATAAATCGCGTATAGGTTCAGGACCCTAATATACACACATTCAGGATGTGGAGATTGCCTAAGATCAATCGTTTTAGGCAACAAAAGACCAAGTTCGGGATATATCAAGTGAGGTGAAAACGCACATAAAAAGGAATTAAGAGGAATTTCATCGAGAATACGGTCACTGACTGGAGCATCATTTTTTGGTAATGTTTGTACACTAACAATACACGTTGTTCTGACATGTTCCTCGCAGTCCTTACCGACTTCTTTCGGGGAGGTCAGCAGGCCGAAGAACACCACCACCCCACCGGCAAACTGCACCACCGAGGTCACCAAGAAGGCGTACTGAACACAGCAACACATCATGTTAACTTCTGGTTTCTGAGAATAGGCATTGTTAAATGTGTGGCGATGGAATTTATTTATTTGTGCACCTGCTACTGGTTTCAAATGTGTTTCTTACCTCGTATCCATACTTGAGCACGCTAGAAGCCAGGAAAGCCCCCAGTATGTTTCCTACAGAGGCACAGGCACTCCACAGGCCAAACACAAAGCCACGGCTGGAAGACAATATCATGGATTCAATTAGAAATAAATATGTACAAGTATTTTTTTTAAACGCCTCTGGTTACATTACACTTAAACTTCAACCATTGCACTAAACTCCACGAACAGCTCAGTGACTTGCTATCTTTCATTTGAGCAAATAAGGACTACTGAAGGTAAAGTGTGTCTAAATGACGTCTAAGTTTAGGTAGCGGCACCAGTAAATGGATGTCTTTGTGTAATGTGTTTCGGTGTGTGGGTGTGTATCATAAAGCTCTACTTGAGAGACTGGAACTCCAGGCTAGATACTTCTAAATAGATAGATACTTTATTCATCCTAAATGTTGTCCGAGCAGCAGTGTTGTTAAGTATTACACACGAGTGAAACATATTTAAAAGATAGAATAAGATACAAATATAAAATTAAACATTTGAATTAACAGCAAAAAAATACAAAATTACAATAGAAAATATATCACTAGAGTATCTATCCATCTAGAAAACAGAAATATACAGGAACATATTGACATTGGCCTAGGCTGGATAGATGTTGCAGATGTAATTCCTGAACAAATATCAGATAAATGCAGGTTTAGTAAACAGACGCACCCCGCCTTGCCGAACCAGTTCCCCATGACGGCCACCACGCAGGGCCACACAGCGGACTGCAGCAGGCCGTTCAGCACCCACAGCCCACAGTACAGATACACGTTGTAGATCTTGAGCCATTCGGTGAGAGTGCCAAACACAAACTCCTGCAGACACACAGTTAAGCGTTTCATACAACTTCAGTGTATTTACAAAACGTGTTGACGGATCTTTGATATTCAATTAAACGCACGATATATGTTCTAATCTAATGGAAGCCCTGTTCAAAACAAATAGACCCAGTGTTTAAAACTGATTAATGGGGCTCTATTTCGCTCATTTTCAATTTCATAGTTGTGTTTTGTGCCTCTACCATGACATGTTTACATGCTTTTATGTTCAAAAAGTGCTTAATTTTCAAGGGAAAACCCCAATAAGAATAATAGGGGCCCTGTAAGACACTAAATAAAGCAGTTTCACATCAATATACAGTGTTTGTCCAAAGCTCTCTGTCTGTCGCTAGCAGTTTCTTAGCTTTTTCTCTGATGACTTAAAGGTCCCATGACATTTCTACTGATCATTATTCCATTGTTGAGGTCTACTAGAATAGATTTACATTGTGCAATTTTCCAAACTCACATTGGTTTCTCGTATAGTATGTGTATTCACTCTCTGTCCTAAACGGCTTGTTGGAGCTCCTGCCCCCCCCTCCCCCCTCCCTGTGAGCCCACTGTGCTCTGATTGGTCAGCTCGCCCACTCTGTTCTGATGAGTCCACCACCGTTACAGTGGAACATCGGTGATTATGTGTTACCATGGCGTTAGCAACCAGAAAATGACACCAGTAAGGACAAACAGATGAGAATGCTGCGTGGGGTCTGGGTGCCGTGTTGGCGGGACGTTGCGGGGCTCGCTGCTCCGCCCTTTGAGGCTCGAGGAGCGGCCAGTGTGAGCTGGATTACTGGTGTCATTTCCTGCGTGGGGTCTGCGAGACAGCGAGACACCACGGAACTCAGCCTGAGCACACACATACACTCACAGCCAGGCTGTTTGCCACACACTCACACCCTGAGAAAAGATAAGGCTGAGTGTGTGTGTGTGAGGAGCTCCACGGATTGGTCCATTTGGACCTGGGCATGGTTACGTCACCATACTCAGGAAGAAAACAATGGAAAAAGAGAAAATGTCCAACGAGGCGTTCTGGGGCAGCATAGACAGGTATTTTCTGTGTTAGAGTTTTACTCGCTACAGGGTGTACTTTGAGGGTTTGTGACTCTGCAGACCGTTTACATGCATACAAAGCTACATAACACACAAGGGGACGGGTAATAACCGGAAAAGCATGACATGGGACCTTTAAAATCCAGATGTCCGACGTCTTAAAACCTTCATCCAGTTAAAATCCATCCTTATCTTAAAAGTATGTTTGAATGGATTAAAAGATATTAAAAACAGCGCTGATGCATGCTCAAAGGGGATATAATAGAATAAGGTAACCAAATTAAAGGAGAGTTTCCTTGATTAAAATAACAGATTTCTCTTTAGAAGTGTAGGATAATGTTACTCAATAAAAACATACAACCTAGGTGGGTGTAGTACTTTTTTTGACATAGGAAACTATAAATGAATAGTAGCAGAATGTACCTCTTGACACTCACAAGAAGACATCATTAAGGATAACACACATTGAAACACACAGCATGTACACACCACTGCAGCAGAGCCACACAGGCCGACGCAGAGCACGTAGCGCAGGTTCACTCTGTCCCCAATCACACCGCTGAAATACAGACCCTGCGTGGACAACATAAAGTTAGGCAAATGACAAAAAGATATCTGTTTCAGTTGTTTAAAACATGTGTTAAAATCGTGTACTCCACTCACCACTGCGTATGAGAAGAGGAAGATGGTGTCCAGAGCTCCCAGGAACAGAGTGGCCTGCTCTTTATCTGCAAACAGATGATTGCCCTCCCATGTCTGGAACAGTCAGAGAAAAACAGTTTGTTACACATGCAGGGTGTTTATGTGTTAAGGCAGTGTTTCTCAAACTTTTTCATACCAAGGACCACTTAACCAATAAAAAAACACTCGCGGACCACCTAACTCCACAAATATCCAAAAACACATCGTTTTTTTACAAATCGCCTGAAAATTGTACACACAAGTGGCCACATGTGTGATGAAGGTGCTTATCTGGGCTATATCATGCAATCAAAAGTGAAACTTTCCATTGCGGAGATATTCCCGCGAGAGTGCGAAAAACTTAAATAAATGTATTTATTTCAAATGTGAAATGTTACCAATATACTCACGGACCACCAGTGGTCCGCAGACCACACTTTGAGAAGCACTGTTTAAGGGCTCTAACGCGGCTCTGTTCTACTGGTACCTTGCCGGGAGAAAAAGCTGCTGCGCTGTCATTTGTAAAAGTTGGCGTCCACTGAGCGGAGATGCTGACTTTCACATTGCTGAACGTCTTCCTGGAGGCATGGAGCAGCACATAGCTGGAGAAACAGAGAACAGTTTGAATCAACAGGGATTTGATTGAGATTTGTTTAAACGTTCCACGTAGAATGAACCGGTCAAAGTTCATATTTAAGCTGGAGGCGATGCTGTTTAACATCAGTTGAAAAGTGTCAATTATTCACGTATGAATTATACCATCACTCACTATAATCTGTACTATGACCACTAGAAGTCTTAGGCTACATCCAGAATGTTACATTCCAAAGAAGTATCAGTGTAATTCTCCAGAAAGACTTTGCAGGAAACGATGGAATTCCCCATCTAAAACAGAAACAGGAAGTGGCTGAAATCACGGGACTGTGTGCGGCTAGCTGTTGCACACGGCACTTTGCTTTGCTCCTGATAGTGTTTGGACACGGCTGCAGACATGTGACACCACGTCTACTGTAATCAAAGATTAACAGCACTGACTGGAATAAACACACAGCATGGAATTTACTCAGTGGCCATACAAATGATTTTTATCCTCGTCTGTTTAACATTGCAAAACATTCTTTATTTACAGGGTTATAGAAAATGTGTGTGGGAGAGAAACTCCCAACTTTGGGATTTTAGCCTTTGCAGATCATTTTCATAGAGAAAACCTATATAACACACTATAGGAAAGAGAAAAGCCCCAAAAGCATTACAGGGCCTCTTTGAGACCCCCCAAAATTGGTCAAGTACCCCTTTTTAGTGGAAATCATTACTTATTGTCCTTGTTATCTTGACCTCGTCTGACCTGGGTTAGCTTTGTCTTATAAACCTTTCACCTACATGTATATCTCATCCATACACAGTGTACCCTCTTCATCAACCCCACTACTTTCTTGGGGTTCAAAAACGAATCCCCCCCCCCCCCATCTATATCCAGTGACCGCTTGAGCCAATCTATTCATTATTGGGTTTCCAGTTACTCTGAAGACATGCAGGGTGAACGGAAATATGGATACAGCAGGTTTTTAAGGGAAGACTTTAAGGATAACCTGGATTACCTAAAGAAGGTGAGGAGGAAGGCAACCAGATGGTGATGAGTGTACTGTGACAGGCAGCCACAGCACGAGGGAGGCATCACAGGGGGGGAGAAGAGGAGGAGGTGGAGGACGGGGAAGGAGGAAGTGGTGGAGGTCTTCAGGGGGAACAGCAACAGGGAAGGGAACGGGTTCAGCTATAGAGTCCCGCTACGGCAGATGGTACAAGCACATCACTAGGGGAACAACAAAGAAAAGAAGGAATTGGAAACCATTGTTGAATTGTGTATTATATTTCATACAGAATACTAACTGCAGACATTTTGTATTAGTCCTTAGATGAATAACTGAGGACACAACAATTATTACAAGAGAAAATAAAAAGGATATGCATGAAGTAACACCTGATTTACAATCACCAAACATCCCAGGTTCAAAGCAGCTGACAACAGATTTAAAAAATGTTCCAAAGTTAGGGAGTACTGAATTTGTACCCGATTTGACCAATCCTTGGTGAGTCTGAGATGCTAGCTCGTAGAAGGTATCCGTCCGTTTGGGAGTAAAAAAACGAATAGAAATAGAACTGGTCTGAATGTTGGGTTGTGCCCACAGGTATAATGGGCACAGTGTGAACTGACGGCCTCCAGATCCATTACCCCTCCCCCACCAGCAACTTTTTTTTCTTCAACTTTGAGTATCTGCCGATACCAAGTACTGATCCAATACCAGTGCCGTACAAGCAAACTCAAACTCGTGTTTTTAAAGGTAGACATGATCCCAGATGTTGCAGATGTATGAACAACTGGCACAGTGACTGAATGGATTTATGTTTAATGTCAACTACAAAGAAACTGTATTTAATGTGTATCAGTTATTGCTTTGCTTTTTCTAATAAACACTGGTATGAAAGTCAAGTGCCTCACTTTCATTTCCTTCATAACAAGCGTATGTTTTTTCACATGACGTTTACAGCACCCATTCAATTCTGGCTATTATCTAAGCTGCCGGCGAGGGAGAGTGTAAATAGACACGTATTTACTCTGTTGGGTAATTTAACTTGTGGTTGAAAATAACTAAAGAGTGCTTTTAAATCAATAAATATTGTACAGTAAAGCACAAGTATCAAAAATATTGTACTTAGGTAAAAACACTTAAGTAAATGTACTAAGTGACATTCCACCACTGCCTGTTCCACAAGAATGCCTCTTTTTTCTTGCAACATATGGCAGGTACAGTAAGTGCTCACCTCCTAAAATGCTTGTTAGAGAAACTCCCTGAAGGTAAAAGGGATATGCAATGTTTGGTGACAATTTTAAACAGAAAGCACCATTACACTAAAAGGGAAAAGGTAAGCAGGACGTCGTGTTTAAAGGACGCCATCAATTTTCTCTAGATCTCATTACACAAGCTTAATCACTATTGCCATGATTTTAGTGGTTAAATAAATGGTTTAGTGTGTTATAAATGAACACATCATCTATTTGTTACCAACACATCCGTAAATATCCTGTAATTTGTACTAATTTTGGTCAGTTTTAAATGGAGAATGGACTACTTTTACTCAAACAAAACAGTCTGTGTCCACATTAGTGAGTGACAAGGCAGCTAGCTTTGGTCATATTTGTTGACAGTAGCCTCCATCTACATAGCCAGTTCCGGGCTCGTGTTACACGTAAAAATCAAAGCAAGCATATATGAACAACATACTGTTAGTTGCAGTTTCACACTCTTAATAAAACACATATAAACCAAGTGTTTTTCTTACCTTTCTGCTACTGTAGTCGTTGCTGGCTTGTTCTCGGTGTGGCGTCGGTTTGTGTTTACTGTGCACTCTGGTGTAGCGGAGGTAGCTGCCCGCAGAGCCCAGAGACTCAGTGCTGCCCCCGCAGGACAGGAGGAGAACGACAGGCTGGAAATAAACAGACAACTGTTGAGCCTTCACCTGTCACTGCAACACTTGTTACATGGTTTTAAAAAGTCCCCGCCAAAAACCATGTAGTTAAATACCCTGGCTGCACTGTGTGACACTGACACTGAGTTTTGCCTGCACTTCGATTCTGGTAAGCCTTTGGTAAGTACTTTTACTTCACTTGAGTATTTTCTTAAGGTACTAAATACTTGTACTCCACTACAATTTGGAAGCCAACATTGTACTGTTTACGCCACTACATTTCTATGACAAAATTATTCTAAAGTGGGACGTTACGCACAGTAAGTACTATTTTTTTGATGCCAATACTTATGTACTTATAATTTAGTAAGATGCAAAATGCAAGACTTTTACTTGTATTTTTACAGTGTAGTAGGCTATTTATACTTAAGTTGAATATCTGAGTACTTCTAACACCACCACTGTTAATAATCGAATTAACAGTTAACGAGTTTAACACATCTTAAAAGATGTCAACAAATATAAGTCCATGTCAAAAATAAATAAATGGTGTAGACAAAACTTACATAACTCGCAAAAACACAAAGTAGCCTATTTAGTTGTTTGCTTTATACTGAAAAGTAAATATAAATCAGTGCCTCTGTAATATATGATTTAAAGCTTACCTCTTAGAGTTAATTTATATTTAAAAAGAACACTTCCTGGTAGTTGGATTTTCATTGGCATTGCCATTTTAAGAGACTTGCTGTTTTCAAATCCCTTGGAACTCTCTTCTGCCCGGGGGCAAAGAGGGTGGGCTGACATGCTACAGCTGCACCAGCAACTGTGGCTCAGAAGCAGTTGTGATGTGAATTCCAAAGAACCGCGGATTTGGAGGGAAATTAAAGGGGCCCTATTATGGTCATTTTCAGGGTTCATATTTGTATGTAGTGTCTCTACAGTGACATGTTTCCATGCTTTAAAGGTGGGGTAGGTAATTTTGGAGAAACCAGCTCGAGTGCGCTAGAATTTGAAAATACACAAGCCGTTTCTCAATCGCGAGTACACATGCTGCAGAGCAAGTATACTACGTCATAGAGTGGCGCAGAATGCTGGGCATTTAACCATAGACTGTATATATGCATTTAACACACATTTAACATGCATTTAAACAGTCCTTCGGCGCCACTCGATGACGTAGTATACTTGAAATAGTTGCTCTGCAGCAGTTTTACTTGCGATTGAGAAACGGCCACAACCAGAACAAATCTGCCACTTCCTTACAGAGCCCCTCCTCCAACACACACACACGAACGCGCACATGACCAATGAGGGCATGAGATAAGTTTGTGCACAGATGGAAGGCTGACAGGCAGGTAGCCATCCAGTTATTTTAGCCGGGCCGGCTAAAATGATTGGTCGTGCTTTTTACAGTACTACGGCTTCCACAGATGACATTTAATGGATTTTTTGTCAAAGCACTTGAGATATTCATTGCTATCGGGATGTTAAGAGCATTCCATGGAATATAACAAAAAGTGTATCTCCAGCCCGGTTTCTCAAACTTACCTACCCCACCTTTAATGTTCAAAAAGGTCTTTATTTTTCTCATAATGCCTGTGCTGCAGCACCTCTTTTCACCCTCTGTCTGAAACCAGAGCCCAGTCTGCTCTGATTGGTTAGGTCAACAGCTTAGAGATGACTCTCCCCTCAGCCTATCACGTACAATGTGATGGAGAGCTAGACGATAGAAGCGCGAGTGTTTCGCAGTGATGTCACGATGTCAAGAAAGTAAACAAAGGACTACATTCGATGAGTTTCAGCATAATACGGCCTCTTTAATGTTATACAATGACGTGTGTTACTTGTGTAAGTTATTCCTCTGCAGTTAGTAGGCAACATTAAAGTTATAAAGTAGTTAAAAGTAAGAGTATTAAGAGACATTCATTCATTCTACATAGCTTGTTCATAATGTCAGCTGTGAGAGGGACCACCAGCAGATAGAAATACATAAAAAGAGAGGGAGCAAGAGGGAGGGAGAGTTAGGGAGGAAGTCATATCCAGTGTGTGTGGAGAGAGAGTGAATGAAAGTTGAAGATTGGGAAAGATACAGGGAGAGAAGCTTGTGACGACTCACTTCAAACCTTAAATCAAGTTAGCTTTGGAGATTATACCAATGGATACCTTGAATTCACCAGCATTATGCTTAAGAAAACACATGGAAACTATACGACGGAAAGAGGTAAGAAGCGGATTTCATTTAGTGAGTTAAATATACAAAATACAGGCTGTTTGAGACTTTAGTTCAATCATATATGTTCTGCTCTGTCGCTTTATGAACTGTAAAACCAAAATTGGTGGGGGAAAGCAATTAGTTTTGGAAGGGATCATGCCATATGTATTTTGTAGAAAAACGTATGTCATTTTGATTAACTATGCAGCTCTGGATGGCTTGCTATCTTTATCACACAGTAACAGTGCGTCTGAATGTATTTCCCAGCTTATCAGCTACGTCTTTAAGGGCTTCATGCTGTCGCTCACTGTTATTTGGATTACATATCAACTAAACAAATGATGACAACGGCCCCAGAGCTGGGAAATTACAAAGCGCTATCTTAGAGGCCACTGAACTTTGAAACATGGGCCTTTAGAGATGTGAAAGTATGAGAGTCAAGATGAGAGGAGGGAAAGCAGGGCAAAGGTTAGTGTCCTGTGAGTAGAACGCAGCAGAAGAAGTAACAATACAGTCATTCAAGAAAAGCTATAGAGAAGAGTGATTGAATCAGGCAAAAGCTCCCCAATGACTATTGAGATGCTGGTTTTTGGTGATGACCTTCTCAAGGGAGTTGCACTGGCTGTCATGTTTTTCCTTGAGTCTGCCCAGCTGGCCCCAGAATTTCATACATATCAGATGGGGATGAATGGTCGCACGGCCTAAAATGTCGTATTTATATCATGCTGAAACACAGTGTGGGAGAGAAAACGATCAAGTGGGCACAGAGACTCATGAAAAAAGCCTCCGGATGAAGTCAATTGATTGGCTAAACTTTTTTTTTTCTTTTTCTGTCTCAGGTGTTGAGCAATCATGGCGGCCTCTAAGAGAATGACCATCACTCCGGACAACATATACGCCACTGTCAACAGGTTTGTAACGCATTCCCTTTTTGGCCTCACAAATTCCTCATTAGAAATAAGTAAAAAATGCTTTACGTTGCCCTTTACTCATCACATCCCCTAAAAAAAAGAGGTCATTCATCTTAGGGCTTCCCATTTCCTCCTGTTTATTTAATTAAACATTACAGTTTGATGAAATGGGCTCCGGTCCAAGTATGTGTTTATTTAGCGAGGCCGATGAGAAGGAGATGCTCGGTCATAGGCTTGTCCTCTGGCATTTTACTCTCAGGCTGTATTTTCCCACTGTCGCCAGAAAAAGACTTAGTGTCCCCTAACAGGCAGTGACCGTACTCAGAAGTTCAGGAAACTCAATGAAAGTCAGTTATTTTGCCTTTTGTAGCATAGTATTGTATTTTTTGATTGAATTTAGGTAATCAGTGATTCAATTATCATTTTGAAATCTGTGTTTTACTGAAGAATGCTGTAAAACTGTGGTTCAAACTGCTCCTGTGTGTGTGTTTAGGTTAAAGAAGAGCCGTGCTGGTGAGTTCCATTTTGCTTCAGGGGACAACAACAACGTTGGACAAAGAAGAGAGAGGGCACACAAACTTCCCTTCACCCCGTTGGAAAACCAGAGGGAAGAATCACCCATGATGGCGCACAGGAGGCCGAGCTTCGACCCTCACAATGAGAACACTCTCCTGGTAGGCAACAAGCTCCCCAGATCCAATGGAGGCAAAATTAAGGACAAGATTTCTTTATGGGAGGGGAAGGAACCCACTCATTCACCCATTACCTCAGGTTCTTTGGGCCAATGCCACAGCATAACAAGGACAGAATCCCTTACAAAGAATGGTAACAACTCTGATGGATTGAGTGAAGAGAGTTGCAAGAGAGTAGCCCAAAAAGAAAAGGAAAATCTTGGTAAAGAGAATGTAGGCAAACTTGGGGATTCAAGGCCTTGTTCACCTGTTGAAACTGGGAAACAGCAAAGAGGGACGCTCAAGAACAGCAAGCACAGTGAGAGCAAAAAAGGGGGGGATTGCGGCAGAATAGATCACGAGAAAGAGAACGTAGAAAAGCTTAGGGATTCAAGGCCTTGTTCGCCTTCAATAGCAGTGCAGCAGCAGATGGGGACGCTGAAGAAAAGCAATGAAAGGAAAACAGCAGAACAGGCCAACCAGGAGAAGAGAGCTGTGTTCACCCTTTTTAAAAACCTGGATGCAATGGGGGAGAACCATGGGAAAAGTCCTCCAGAGCTTGGGAACTACTTCAGCCCACCTTGCAAGGACAAACAGGTAGTTATGGGTGAAACTGGTTCAGTGAAAGAGACACAGCACCAGGAGAATGTGTACACAGAGCCGGGGTCGCCCCCTATCAACCCGGTGCCCAAACCCCAACGGACCTTTGAGCATCCAACTATCGTCGCCATCGGGAAAAGTCAGAGTAAGGGCAGAGAGCAGAGGAATCTCCCCCCACTGCCCTCCACCTTGCCACCCACCTCTACAAAAACGTCCTCAAAACCTCCCTCTGGTGTCTATGGGAGACCCTGGGGTGCGAGAGTCAGAGACAACATCAAAAGGTATAAATGAAACAACAATAGTTGGTCACAGCTTAACCAACATCAAATACAATGTTAGTCCTGGTGTTGTACTACGCAAAACAATACAGCATATTACAGCAGAAGGTAGACAATGTTGAACAAATTAATACAACGTAGAAAGCTCATATACTGTACACTCTTTTGCATTTTTTTGTTCACCATGACAGGAAATCCTTTGAGTTTGAAGACCTCAAAAGGTCAACTAGCCCGCTTTTCTCTCGCCTACCAGAACATCACTATGAAGACATCCCAGGTCAGAAACTCTAATATCCATCAGTGATCTTCCTTTTTTGAATAAATAGTTTGAAATGTCTCTTGCCAAGAGTTAGACAAGTACATCAATACCACTTACAGGTTGTTTTTAGTGAACATGATCCTACGACTACAACTACGCTAATTAGCTTATCCTAGCATGAAGACCTGAAACAGGCCACTTTAGTTGTTTTGAAGGAGGTTATTTGCTTATTTATTGGCATGGTGAAGTGTTTTTTTGGGGTCTCTCCTGGTTGGCAGATGTTTTACCTTTGTACAGAGCCAGGCTAGCTATTTCCAGTATGTGTGTTAAGCTAAGCTAACTGTTGCCTGCCTGTAGCCTCACATTTGTTGAAAATGGTATTGATCTTCTCATCTTACTCAGATGGTATGAGTATTTCCCAAATTATCAAAATATTCTCTTAAAGAAGTTAAAAGGTCAATTTTACAGATTTTCCGAATACCGTTTTGGAATCCCTTATTATTTAAACCTTGCATTTTCAGAAAAATACCTCTAAACATGTTGAATATAACCCTCTTTGGTATCCTTGCAGACTCATCCAAAGAGAACCCATATGAGGACATAGAGTTGGAGAGTCAATGCTCCCAGCAGTCTTTGCCCTCCTCTCCTGGTGCAGAAACTACCAAGGTTCCTGGAAATACAAGCGAAGCATAATGATTTACAGTGACATCTTATTTCAATGACTGTGAGAATGTATTTCATTATTATTTTATGTCCACAGACCTTGAGGCCAGGCTTCTTCAGGCAGAATTCAGGCAGGGGCTTTAAGCTGCTGGACCTGCGGAGAAGCAACCAGTCGCCCCACAGCACCAGCAGTGGAGGGGTTTCATCTCTACCCCAGCTCAGCCCTCCCTCCACTCCTGGGCCTGAACACACTTACTTGCTCCCCGGGGATCCTTACAGCCGCACCTGCCGCAGGATACCAACGGTGTGTGTTAAAGTGCATACTTTAGGGCTCTTAATGTATGTTCTTATGCAGGATCCCTGAACTAGAGCAGATGTGTTATCCACCAACCCTAATGCTTACCATATCATTTAAAGATTATGTTCAGAATATCAATTGGTGCTTTGTTCTCATCCTGTACTTTGAACATTTTAAATATATTATTAACATTTTAAATTGTATACCCCGTTTATCTAGGCCCGTTTTGTTTTGTTTTATGTATATATGTCACACTGTGGGACTGCGGGAAACGGTATCTCGAGATTTCTGGATGTATAACACCATGTAGTAATTTTGACAATAAAGCTGACTTTGATCCTTAAGAAAATATGTCATGCTGCACACTGATTCAGAGCCCTTTCCCAACAGGTCGTGCTTAGAATCAACAGCATCTTTGAGGCGAAGATCGGGAAGAAACATCTCCGAAGGATCTATCATTACGCTGAGACAAGCTCAGGGAGAGGTGATGATGTTGTTAAAATGAATCTTTGTAATTTCTAATCTTTTAAAATGTAGAGTTTTGACTTAATTGACCCATCTCTGTTTGCAGTAACAGATGAGAACAGTGACTCTGAGAGTGAAGTTGAAGAAAGATCAAGAGGTAGATGACACTAGAACACTTTCCGTACACTGTCTTTTAGTTTTTGACATCTCCAATTTATACAAAAACATTCCTCTATTCCAGCTCATCGTCAGCGTCTCGTGTCAGTCCAGTCCATACTGAGCCAGCCTAGCCAGGCTCAAGTCCATTACAACGGTTCCAACACCAGCAAGCGCTCTCGGGAAAAGGAGCTCCACCAGCGTCAGCTGTTTGAATATTTTCTAGTTGTGTCGCTGCAGAAATCGAAGGCTGGTGCCCACTATCTGCCAGAGGTCACACAGCAGTTCCCACCAAAGGTCAGGAGCAGAGGAGGGCATGAGGCCTAGCTTGCTTTTTTTAAATGAAAACCTTTGTATAAGAGCAATCTACAGATTTTACAAAGTAAACTTAGATACTGTGTCAGATGATTGATGACATATTAGATATCTACTGTATAGGACGAGGGATCTGGAAAGGTGTACTTAAAAAGGCTAGCCTGTTTATAGGAAAATATAGGACCCAGTCTTTCGTTTTTTTACTTAGACTAAGGACTTCAACTCAGGATGTCTTCGCCTCTGTTGCATATTTCTTTCTTCTTTTTTTTTTAGCGAGTCCCAACACTTCAAACAAATGCAATACTAAAATCCCTGAAGTACCCATTTATTCAAGATTCAAGGTATTTAAATCTCTTGGGAATGCCAAGAAATATCAATTTACATATTTTATCCCACCAGCCAAGATAAATCAGAAAATCTGATATAGCAAGGTTGAGCTTTAAATGTGGATTGATTTGTTCATACAGCAGCATTTTATCTAACCCTATAATAATGTATAACCCCAAATTAAGCGTTGATTAGTTTATGGAAATATAAAGCATTAAAGACATCGCTGCTCTGGTTTTGTTTCAGCTGGAGCGGAGCTTCAAGTTCATGAGGGAGACGGAGGATCAGCTGAGGATCATCCCTCAGTTCTGTTTCCCTGATGCAAAAGACTGGGAGCCGGTGGAGAACTTTCCAAGGTGAGAGTGTAAACATGGTCTTAAAGCTACTGTTTATGATATTCCATATTTGAGAAAGATAATATTAAGGTTAAAATAAGATCGCATTTTATCCTCACTAAATGACTTGACTGCTGGAATGGACTGTCTCAAGTTTAACCCCATTTTGCTCAAAAATTATAAAGTTTTTAAATAATTACATTTTTCATATGCAATCAAAAATATGCTAATCACAGTTTTATTTGTGTATTTGTTTTGGGTCAACCTTCATAGTGAGATGTTCTCCTTTGTTTTGACGGGAGAGGATGGGAGCAGGAGGTTCGGATACTGCCGCCGTTTACTGGTAAATACAAATGAGTAGAATAAATAAGTGCACTGCTACTGAACAGGAAGTGGCTAAATACCACGATGACGGCTGAGTAAATAACCGTGCCAAAATAGTCTGCGTGCCTGTGGGAAAATAGTCCATCTGAGAGTCTGGGAGGAAGTGCATAAGAGTGTGTGTGTGTGTGTGTGTGTGTGTGTGTGTGTGTGTGTGTGTGTGTGTGTGTGTGTGTGTGTGTGTGTGTGTGTGTGTGTGGTGTGTGTGTGTGTGTGTGTGTGTGTGTGTGTGTGTGTGGTGTGTGTGTGTGTGTGTGTGGTGTGTGTGTGTGTGTGTGTGTGTGTGTGTGTGTGTGGTGTTGTGGTGTGTGTTGTGTTTCAGTGCTATTAATGTTACAAAATAAATATGTTTTAACTTTTTCAACTTTAACATGGCCTCTGTTATGTGGAAACACTGCATTGCTTGAGTTTTGCAACAGTTTTCGACTTATAAAATACTTTAGAAAAAACGCAGTTATTAATCCACAAACACATGGCAGTTAAACTGATTTCCTTAAGTAAACTTCCACCCTTTTTTTTCAGCCCAGTGGAAAAGGTAAACGTCTACCAGAAGTCTACTGTATCGTCAGCCATCTTGGCTGTTTTAACCTGTTCTCAAAGGTAAACACCCGCTGGCCTCCAATGATAATATTATTGGCTTATGAGTAATGAGGTACTTACAAAGTGTGTGTGTGTGTGTGTGTGTGTGTGTACACTGTAGGTGCTAGATGAGGTGGAGAGGCGTAGGGCTTTGTCTCCCGCTCTTGTGCAGCCTTTCATGAGAGCCATCATGGAGGCTCAGTTTCCAGCTCCAGGCCGAACCATCACCATTAAGACTTTCCTCCCCGGCTCCGGCACTGAGGCGAGTGACAAAGAGATATTGAAAAGAAGATCCTGTTAACCTTTTCCTTTACAATATGTTGGATTGTCCGTTAAAAAAAAGTGGAAGAAGTTGTGCAATTTAGCTAGTTCTTTGCTATATTTTACTAGTTTTTTGTTGTTATTATTTCACCCTCAGATGCACAAAGTAATGATTTAAGCCACTTAGCTTTCTGTAAGCCCCTATTCTTCGAAGCCTCAGAATAATCATTTTGTTGTCTTTTTCAAAATGTGGGATTTGGATTTTAGCCTTTGCAGACCGTTGACATGAACAAAAACCCATACAAATACACTACTGCAAAAGGAAACCCCCAAAAAGCATAATAAGGCCCCTTTAACAAATGATATTGAATAACCTTTTCAATAGAGAGAAGTTCTGATAATTCAATGTGACAAAGGTCTTTTTTCAAATCGACTCCCAGAGATAAGTACCTCAAAAACTAGTTAAAGGCTAATGAGAAGAATGTAATAAAAACTGTATATATGATGCTCTATACTATAGCTTTGTTTCTGTGTCCATCTTGTTCCCAGGTGATGGAGCTGTGCCGGCCCTCTGACTCGCGCTTGGAGCATGTGGACTTCGAGTGTCTGTTCTCCTGTCTGAGTCTGCGCCTGCTCCTCCGGGTGCTGGGCTCCCTGCTGCTGGAGCGGAGGGTCATCTTCACCGCCGACAAACTCAGGTTGGAGATATTTATCCTTACACAACACACACTAAAATCTTCTCTATTGAGACAGCCCAATAGGAGGTAGCACTGAACATCCTGCCTCCACTGTTCATGGGATTATGCAGCGGGCAGATATGAGCTGCGAGGGTCAGGGATGTTTTCTTTGTGAAGCTCCCGGGTGGTCCAGTCCCTCGTTTTTATAAAAATGTTATACAGGGAACATGCCAGAGAGATATTTTGAGTCCAGCTCTGTCGAGTTGTTGTTGGGCTGGGACCAGTTTGTTTGTTCTGCAAGAGAAAGCCAGTGGGAGATAGAGAGAGCGGTCACAGTAGTGGAATGTGAAGATGAGTGAAGTAAATAAAACAAGTATGTGCTTTCCTCTCTGGGAAATGTTCAAGGGCTTAGTATTTGGACACTTCTCTACCATTTTACAGCGACGACACGATTGTCCCTAGCAATAGTTTTGATACAAAAATGTACACAACCACTGTTTGTGTTAAAGGTGGGGTAGGTAAGTTTGAGAAACCGGCTCGAGATACACTTTTTGTTATATTCCATGGAATGCTCTTAACATCCCGATAGCAATGAATATCTGAAGTGCTTTGACAAAAAATCCATAAAAAAATATCATCTGTGGAAGCCGTAATACTGTAAAAAGCACGACCTATCATTTTAGCCGGCCCGGCTAAAGTAACTGGATGGCCTACCTGCCTGTCAGCCTTCCATCTGTGCACAAACTTATCTCGTGCCCTCATTGGTCATGTGCGCGTTCGTGTGTGTTGGAGGAGGGGCTCTGTAAGGAAGTGGCAGATTTCTTCCGGCTGTGTATTTTCAAATTCTAGCGCACTCGAGCTGGTTTCTCCACAATTACCTACCCCACCTTTAATACATTTGGTACAGAAGGTGAACTGATCTTTGAGTATTATAACGTTATTCTCATTATAATTACAACTCTGTCTAATATCATCATTAATGATATTGCTTTTTTTCATGTGAAGAAAAACTGCTTAAGCAAAGGCATGTCTTTTTTCTTAAAACGTGTATACATGTGACATTTTTTGAATAAAAAATGCACATGATCAAAAATCATTATAAAATAAAATGTTTTATAGATTATTATAGTAATATTGCAACTTGCTCCTTGAAAAATAAGGACTTTTCCGCATTAAGAAAATATTACAACTTCTCAAAGAACACAGTTATGTGGGATATGTTTTGAACAAGATTAGAAATCTTGCTGAAATACGTCCAGGGGCTTAAAATAGGACGAAAGAGTTACTCATTCCTACGTGTGTGCTGAATTAGCAGGACTGAGAATGAGAATGCATTATATCCTATTGTATTTACATATTTTGCCATGTTGCACTTCAATTTTGTGTTTACCTTTACATAAATTAAGCAATTTTCGCCATAAATTGGTGCATAAGAATCCACCAGAATGCAGCAAACGAAGAATTTGACCTCAAAATGTATACTGTGTCTTATAATGTGTCCCGCATATGTTTAAAACCTTCTCCCATTGAAAACCCCAGCAGGGAATATTCAGAGATTACACTTTATTTCAGACCATAGCACCCTCATGTGGTTAAACGAACGTTACTCACTTTCTGTAGCTTTCTTTGCCGCAGCATCATCTGATCTTCCTCCACTCCATCTTCTCCTGCAGTACTCTCTCCCAGTGCTGCCATGCTGTCGTGGCGCTGCTCTACCCCTTTGTGTGGCAGCACACTTACATCCCTGTGCTGCCGTCGGCCATGCTGGACATCGTGTGCACCCCCACCCCGTTCCTGGTGGGCCTGCTGTCCAGCTCCCTGCCCCAGCTCACTGAGCTGCCCCTGGAGGAGGTCAGAGACATAATGATTAGCAGATACTGTATGAAGGAAACTGGAGTCATCAAAAGAACCTTTGACTTATTTGCATCTGTAGAGTTTTATCACATCAATACTTTATGGCAAATTGTTGTATGACCCTAACCCTTTCATTGTCAAGCAATAACCATTAAAACATTTCTTTTTACAGGTTTTGGTTGTGGATCTTGAAAACAGTCGATTTCTCAGACAGGTAGGCCAAGGGTTGAATTATATTTGTGCGCGTTTCTATGGTACTTCATGATACTTATGGATGTGGACCAAATTATTTAATCCTTAGTGTACTTAAAAATGAATTTTCGATGCGCCATTTTCCCATTTAGTTGGACGATGAAGACTCCATTCTGCCATCCAAGCTCCAATCAGCCCTGGAGAATGTTCTGGAGAGGAGACGAGAGCTTGCTAATGAGAGAGGAGGAGACACACCTGGTGGTGAGATTTAGTAAAGACTGAAAGTGAAAACTAGCCATGAATGCTATGTCATTTATCAATTAAGCAACCGCAATACCTTCGTTTATCCTCTTCTGTGCAGATTCGGGCCATCTTAGCACCGTCGTGTCCGAGGCCTTCGTTCGTTTCTTCGTAGAGCTGGTAGGCCACTATCCACTCTTCATCACCGGTGAACGGGAGGACGGCTACTCCTCCTCCTCTTCCTCCTCACCGGTCCCCTGCTACTTCCAACGCGAGAGTTTCCGTAAAGCGATCCCGTCTAAGACAGTGCGCCGGTTCCTGGAGGTCTTCATGGAGACCCAGATGTTTGGCTGGTTCATCCAGGAACGAGAGCTCCAGAGGCAGGCTCTGAGAGGTGAAGAAGGGCAGTGAAAAGAAGAGGTTTGGGTGTTGGGAGGTTATCCAGTGACTCATGATTTTCTTTCTTTTGTCAGGATTATTTGAAGTGAGGGTGCAGGAGTATCTGGACTCCATCCACGAGAATGAACATCGGAGGGTCAACAGGTTTCTCAAAGGCTTGGGTAAGGTTATTTCCCAGAAGTCTGTTCCAGAATATCTATTGGTGGTTAAATCTCACCTAACAACACTCTTGTTTCTTTTCCTTTACTCCAGGGAATAAAATGAAATTTCTTTCCAAGAAATAATGCATCTACAATGCTACACAAACTAAAAAGAAGATGCACCGAAACACGGAGATACTTCACGGACTGCAGAAATCCGATAAAGGAAATTATCATTTGAGTTCTTTTTCAGAGATGCTTGTTGACACCGTTCTCATCTGAGTCAATGTTTGAGGGTGTTGCTCAAAGACTTTTGATACACTTAGGGGAGAAATCCTGCTGTATTTCACAGAAATAAAACTCCCAAAACAAAGGTTCCTGGTTTCCATTAGCACAGATAACACAATGTATAAAGAAATAGGCCCTGAAAGAAATATTATGGAATGTGAATGCTTCTATAGGGCATAAGGGGTCAATGAATGGCTTGAAAGGTACATAAATGAAGTGTGTAGTATCTACTTTTCCTCAAAGCTTTCAGACATAGTATTTCTATAAATCCACTGGGGGGCAGTAGTATATTCTCTGTGGTTATATGTCTTGACACAGGCCTGCTTTCCCACTCTTTAATGCTGCAGTTTTACTTCAGCCATATCAGTGGCGAAATCACACGTAAATAAATAATAATTAAAAAAAGTGGTGAATTATTTTTTTGATGTTGTCATCTTTTCCCCATCCAAACAAATACCCACGTCTCCTATAATCATAGCTTTGCATATTTCGATATTGGATGTCGTATTTGGAAGCTTTGTGAATCTCTTCCCCCACCGTCCTCCAGTTTGTGGAATATGAATGATGAGATTCATTTACCCGATCCAATAACACTGTGCACATTTACACACACTGGAAAATCCAAGACAAGTGAATTGTGTTCACTCAGCATTTGTGTGTTGGTCTAGCACAGTGAGTAACTCACCCATTTGCAAACAATTCACTGCTGTGTTTGTGTGTTCGAAAACTATTTGGCCCTTTTACTACAAAGAGCCTTGGTTCAGAGTTGGTGGCAGATTTACTATTTTAGTCTCTGAGTCATGGAAACAAAGCAGATCTTGAGCCCACGCAGAGGACAGCACATCTTTGTCAGCATGAAAACATAACACAGGTGCAGAGCAGAGCATAGGAGTGTATTGTCTGAGGACTAGTGGGCTCAGTTTGTGCCTGGTGGGCAATCCCATAAGCCCCAGGGCATCTCACAGCTCCGAATCTATCACCTTGTTGGCAAGTTCGCTGACACGGATGTTGATGCATGCACGGATGCACAGAAAGTAGCCTACACAACATATATACAACTTTTAAACACTTAGGTACAAGTAATCAATCATTTCCAATACTGTTTTCAGTCATTCATAGTTAGCAGTAATAGTAATGGATAAATAGATTTGTATAAAATAGTTAGCTAAAAGTAGTAGCTGTCAGCTGAATGGCTGAAATAGTTAGCTCAAAGTATTGGCTAAATGGTGGAAATAGTTTGCTAAAAGTAGTGGCTAAATTGTTAAAGTAGTTAGTTAAAAGTACGGGCTAAATGGTTGAAATATGTTAGCTAAAAGTAGTGGCTAAATGGATGAAATAGTGAGCTAAATTAGTGGCTAAATGGATGAAGTGGTTAGCTAACAATAGTGGCTAAATGGTTGAAATAGTTAGCTAAAATAAGCTAATACGTAGATATATGATTCTAATAAATAGCTCTTACTAAGGAACAAATGGTTAGAGTTAGCTTAAAATGGCTCTGACTAAAATAAACATTAGTTAAACGTAATATATAGCTAGAAATGACTAAACTTGTTGATTGTGTAAAGTAATGTTTGAAATAGATAGCAAAAGGTCATGCAAAATAAAAAGCTAGTCACTAAAAGTGGATATAACTATAGAATAATTGGTTATCTAAAAGTATTGGATAATTGTATAAATTAATAACGATAGTTAGCTAAAAACTAATCAATTATTAAAGTAGTAGATAATAAATGTAATTGACAGTTGAATTAGCTAAAGGTAATATATTGAGACATCCAAACATTAACAGGTTAATTGTGTTGGGACACTATCCAGTGTTAAACAACCAACAGTTAAATAAATACAGTTAAATAACATCAAGCTCAAAATGATTGATTTGATCAAATTTGGAACATTGTGTTTGGCGTCAATCAATCGTTCGAGTTGAGTTCATCTGACAGGGCTGTCGGGATACATCAATCAAAAAAGATGTTGGGGAACTATTGTTTCTAAAACACACATTCAGTAAAGCTGTCACAGAGCAACACATGTAAAAAAAATCCTACCGCAGCTTCCTATCTGGCTCCTAAGGTGGGAAAGCTGCGGTGCGTTGGGACAGGAGGCGTCTCAGGAAGATGGATTTGGCTGCCCAAATGTTTGCTCCCTCACTCAGGTTCTTGCTTTGTGTTTGTGTGCAGATGGGTGAACACCAAATCCAAATTGTCACATACTGTTTCCTGCTAAACACCTGGCCGCGGCTCAAGACAACTGGCTCGTTAGTGCGGAGGTAATTATAGTTTCCATTAATTCCAGCCAGCAAGGGTTGACCCCCAAAGCGTTACATCCTGCGCTGGGGTATTTCCACAGCAAACCTCCCAGTGGAATATCTCTCAACACTGCAAACCCAAATGTCATGCATTTTGAGACAGAGAGAACACCCTTATCTGCCACTTAGAAACAACAATAGTTGGATAGAGCTGTTACACTGTGATACCACATTATGCTGGTTATTAAAAGCATCTACCTGCAAGAGAGAACCTGCTGCAAGATTGAGCAGTCCAAAAATACACATGCCCTTTCTTCCCAGCCGAAAATAAATCATCATGGTCCTTTAAATCCAACCACCAATTCCATTATGATATGATTTATTGACCTAATTTCAAGGCTTACACATTTGCATTTAGTAGCTCTCTGGAGAATGCCTCTGCTAATTACATGATTTATGGCGTCATTTATGGAGGCAAGGAGGTGCGGCAACTAAGCATCACTTGCCATAAATCTAAGTTAGAAGTAAAATGTCATTTTCTGTCCTTTTCTTGGTATACCTTCTCTCATACAATCAAATAGGCTGTTTTGGCAGGGTGAATTAGCTAAATAGCTTGAGGTTGTGTCAGTAACTCCCAGGGTGCAGTTTTGTACAAATTCTGCTAGTGGGCCTCTGGCATTTTTGAAAAACACAAAGGTACCAACATTTTTCCCATGGAGTACTTTTTGTGCCGAGTTGTAAATTACATTTGTCTGACAGTGCCTGTATCGGAGCAGAAGTGTGGGAATAACAAAGGAGAAAAATGTAGGAGTAAAAAAGGCGGGAAACAGAGAGGAAGGGTGCCAAAAACAGTTTGAGAAAAATCCTGCCTGTGCACACGCTAAAATGAATGCACACACACACACACACACACACACACACACACACACACACACACACACACACACACACACACACACACACACACACACACACACACACACACACACACACACACACACACACACACACACACTGAAAGGAACATGCACTCGTCAGCTTGTTTTTCGGAGCTGCAGGTGCAGTGTCCAGCTGCAGCTCTGCCATGCATGCCAGCGGACTGAATCATTTCCCCCTTTCAGATGAGGAGCCATCAAAGCATATGGAGAACAGAACAGCAAGGCAGGAGAAGGCGGGTGGGAGAGGAGCACGGCAGGAGAGGTGAATTTCACGGCAAAGAAGAGAAGTGGTGCAGAGTAAAACCGAGAGGAAAACATTTTTTTAGAAGTGCAGGATTTCCATTTCCGTGCTGCTACGCCATGTTACAGTAAAGCTTTAAACCTGTGGACACAGGCCAGAAGCTAGCAGAGAGGGAGGAGTAAGTGGAGGGAGGGAGAGCAGAGGAAGGGAGCTGGACTTGTAAAGTAGTTTGAGGAGAGCCAAACCATTGTTGGGTTGTCAGTTTTCTCTGTCTCTAGTCCTTTAAGCTTTAATTTATATATTTTTTTAAAAAGAAAACTGAGTGAGAGGGCTCAGACAAAAGGGTTTAAAAAAAGAAAGGGAGATTGGATGTGTGTTGGTAGGGGCAGTGGGAGCTAAGGCCACACACATAGATTTCCAGGCCAGAGGGTGCATCAGTCAGGCTTGTCTGCATGTGGTCTGCTCTTTGTGTCCAAGTATATCCACACCACTATTACACCACCATTAGTCATGGCATCTGATGACATGGGTTGATATCCGTCTCTCTGTTTCTTGCTTACTCAGCTCAAAAAGACATTTTAAAGGGTCATACCCCTCATTTCTTTACATGTTCTTATCTCACCTTACATCGTCTGACTATTTCTGTCTGCGTTGAGCGTGGAGAGGAATCTGTCTGGGGCATAGGTCTGGGGCCTGGACACACACACACACACACACACACACACACACACACACACACACACACACACACTAATATTGGGGTTATTTGTCAGAGCAGTTGCAGGGTGGTCTGGTCTATAAGTGTCAGTGCGTTTACTCATCTCTCTTCATGTGGTTTAAATGTGTGGAGTGACTGTGTGTGTGTCCTTCTGGAACTCCGATATGTCGTGCTATTCAGACTCAAGCACAATGCAGCAAGCATGTCCATTCAAACGTCTGTTTTTAAGGATTTCATTGGAAAATGTGCAACCGTCAGTCTAAAATCAGACCCTACTAAGTGCACTTTATTTCAAATCTAAGTAAAGGACAATGGACAGTCATTCAAAGTTGGAGTACTAAAAAGTTGGAGTACTAAAAATAATCAATAGAATCAGATGGTGAAATGTAAATTGATGTCAAAATATGTCGCTTAGTTGCAAGTTACGGTAAACTGTCTCTGTGAATTATCTTTCCTGCAAAAGAAAATGTTTTACTTATGTTTTGCGAATATTTGAATGGCCAATAACCAAAGTGATAGGAATTGTTATCCTTAGCTCCATGCCAAACCACTGTGGCTTGAACATGCATTCATATTTGCATGCCTGAAAACATGCAAGTTATTTTGTGTGTGCTCCAAATAGTGTGCCAATCACAGTCCACACGGCAATCATGATATATTTTCTTGTGGAGGTAACATCTGCTAGAAGATTTTAGATGAAACGTGATCCACTCATACCTGCAGAGCTGCTCACTTCAACACATTGTAGTTATATGGTTGCAAGCGTGACATAAAACAGCTTGACTGACAATTACTGCTCGCTTTAAAAGGGGAGATTATACAGCAACGTGTGGTTTCTACATTAACATTTGGCTCATGTTTAAGATTTGTATGGCTTTTGTGTGTGTATGCATAAGAAATCAAGGATTATCTTGACTATAATTTCATCTACTGGGCGTTTTTAAGAAACAGCACTAATGTGCAGGCATGCAGAGCACACCGAGCGTGTTGAGAGAGTGGTGCTATTTGCAGAGAGAGAAAAAATGCCTGACAACTGTACGCGCTGCCTGTGAGTAATGTTGCCACTAGGAAGTATGCCCATACAAATAGGTTCTGTCTTTAAGCTGTCACTCAACCATTCATCACCCCATGCATATATTCTCAAGGATTAGAAATGCTTATCTCATGGTGATGGTGTTTATTTTTCTCTAGAGCTGTCACAAGAGTGCTTTTAAGCCACTGTCACTGTGTGTCCAGGATGATGTACACCTCCACTCAGGTGTGGGATTTGGTATTACATTACATTGCATTTAGCTGACGCTTTTATCCAAAGCGACTTACAATAAGTACATTCGACCCGGAAGACAATTATTATTATTCACTTATGTTGCTTCTCTGTATGCCTCATATCTACTCTTCCTGTGATTTTAGGTGATAATGTTCTGAAAAAGCCTACAATTCATCTGTACTTGACTTGTATTTTGGACAACTAACATTGTACATTTTGTTCAAACAACCTTGAAACTTTCCACAGGGTCCTGGAACGTCCTGCCAAGATACTATCAACTCTCTGAAGATAAGCAGTATATTGCTATGCTCCAAATGTTGTATCTTTACTGTAATACGTTGGCTCCTACTGCCCTCCACTTACATTGACATGCTAGGTTTATAAAAAAAAATCTTTATTTTGGTTCTCCTAATTTTCCACTTCAGCTACTCCTCACAGTCTGGAAAGTTCTGGAAAAGGTTATAGGGAATTGTGGATTGTGTTCAATCAGTTATTGTAGGACAAAAACCCTTTTTTTTTACTGGCCCACAGTGATGTGAATCAGACCGATGCCTTAAATACTGAAAATCCATTAATATAAAATGAAAGACTGAAATATATGCGACATGTATTCACTTTAGCCGATTTGACAAGTTCAGAAAAGAGAGAAGGAGGAACTGTAAAAGTTTGGCAAAGAGATCTCACACACCTGGCAAATACATTGGAGTGTTCACTAATAAAAAGGAGGTGTGTGTGTGTGTGTGTGTGTGTGGTGTGTGTGTGTGTGTGTGTGTGTGTGTGTGTGTGTGTGTGTGTGTGTGTGTGTGTGTGTGTGTGTGTGTGTGTGTGTGTGTGTGTGTGTGTGTGTGTGTGCATGTTTGAGTCACACAAATACACACCGGACAAACATGGTGTATCTTGCTTTTCTTTTGGTATTTTATGGGCCATTCAGAGTATGTGAGAAGAGCGATTTTGCCCATATTCATATATTCCTTAAAAGCAATATAAATTATGTTGAATTGTTTAACAGGTTAGTGATAGTATGCTAAAATCTCAATAATTGGAAAAATACCTGAAAACTGTTAGGACCATGTGGTACACAACCTTTTTTATATATTAAAAAAAACGGTATACTCTCCGCTAGGTGGAGAGATCTCACAAACCTCACATGTATCAATAAGACTTTGACATACTCAGATCACCTGAATAAATGCCACGTGAAGACAGTTTGTTTGGTTTAATTCCTGCATTAAACCATCTTTCCAACACAAAAAAATGCTCTGAAAATGTACTTTGTTATAAAGAATATGAATCTGGATGTGTGTTTCAATGCAGTCCGCATACTTATAGTGTGTCAGACCAGACAAAGTGTGTATCTCTAAACAAAAACCTAGTTTGAAAGGTTATAACTATATTCTTGCTACAACGTGGCTCTTTGTCAGGGTAGCTGTGCAAACCACAGTCTCAGATCACCTAAAGCAGCATGGAAACCCAGAGTTTATTTGTGTGCTCTGACGCTATAGGGGTTGCAACATGTCACATGTTTCAGTGTTCAGATGGCTGATGACAGACACCACGGTAGACATACTGTTCTGTATGCACAGTTCACATGCGGTAGCTGGACCTCGTTTTGATAAATGTGGGAAAAGGGGAAGTGGCTGGGCTGTGTGTTATCTTATCTGTGTACTGTCCAAGCCACTGGCTGTGCTGTCCCGGGAGTGACAAGCACAGTTGTGTGTGTGGTAGCTGGCAGCCGCCTCGGGCCTGTCTCTCTTTACTGCAGCGGGAGTCTGAGAGACAGGTTTTTTAAGCTAATTCTCCCAAGAATGTTCCACTGCACTACGAGCAGATATGTACAAACTGTTGAAAAGAGAACATGTTGTAAAGGAGAGGACAGGGTAATTGCATTTAGCTCATAAGCTCATGTTTGGCTAAAGAGCTAACCGAAGACAGTTAATGACTACAGCCTAGAGACATTTAATGAAATCCCCCAAATGACATATGGGTCAATTTGGCTGCCCAAAAGGAGTGTCCATTATCCAGAAGAATGTAAAAGTGTGTCTTGCCAACAGCACACAACAAAAACTCCACGGACAGAACACCTATTGGAATATCTTTTTATTAAAAACCATGATTAAAAAACTTTCCATAAAGTATTTTCCCCTTCAAAATAAATTAAGTGCATTTAGGACAATTTTCTGTTTACATAAACCTACATTTCTACTATGGCCAAACCTTCAGACTTTGGATTGAACAAGTCGATTGATTGACATGTGGACTTTGGCCAGGGTGTCCTCATTTGAACTGTCTGAATCAGAAAGGCCCTGACTGTGGTGGGAGATAAACTCTATCCAAAAAGCCGCAGCAGGTGGCCTGTGTTTGGGCCGTACACTCAGTATCAAGTTTCCTCCTTATACACATGTTATCAATTTGTATAGATCCGCAGTGTGGTGGAGCCGATTGCTCATAGCTTTCTGTCTTCTCCCTTCCAAACCCAAAGACGTGAAGAGAGAGCAACAACAGATCCGAGATACAAAAAATGCAGTTTACATTTCGTCTGCTTTTATAATCAATTAGGTGTCGCATAAACCTAAATGTCAAATAAACCTGGTAGCTGGTGGTCTAGTTGTTTCATTGGTTGCATCAAAAATGTAATCGCAGCCATGAATGCCATCATCATAGATGTCCATTAGGGATTAAGTCACTATGCATAAACATCCAAAAGGACTCTAGGAAAGTATGCAAGGCCACAGGTGTAGAACAGTAGCTCCTGCAGATGGATTCCTGAGACGTGAGGCAGGCGTCTGAAGACACTGGAATCTGCCCTTCAGAGTGGAAAGAAGTTGTTTCCCAAAAATCGTCCGTCACTTCGGCTCATTCAGAAATATGTCTGGGTCTGGTTCTTCGTGGAACACTTGTACAAACACAGAGTCTGTCCTTTTATACTTCTTGGCTGTCGGTGGCTCAGAGAGCTGCCTCCGGGGAAGGGTCTACTTCCAGTCAGTTTCCACTTTCAGGGAACCAGAATACATCCTGACCTGGCTGTGGAGACCGTGACATTTCAGACGTGTGTGTGTGGGAGAGACAGTAGCACAAGTTAAGGCCCACACTGTGTTAGCCTTAAAAGTAAGCTGAGTGTTATTTGCATTGCTGTGTGTGGCATTACAATAAAGTAGTTCCTGGTCTACTTGATGTGACAAAAAAGTTACTGTACTTCCAGGAACATCAAGTGCCCAAAATCATCCACTGCAGCATTATGTGTTATAAATTGGGGGTACAAAATTGACCTTTACTCTAAGATTTCATGGCTTTGTCAGACATGTTTAAAGTTGTACATTTTAACACAGAATTGACTTTTCTTTAACGCTAAAGATTCTGTTAAATTTGTATGTGAGTTTTTTTTATACACTACTTTGTAAGCTTTATTGCATCGACACCACAAATCTGGTCGATGACAATATGTCAATAATCCAAGAAATCGCAATTCAGTTGTATTCTTCCCCAACCTAATATTATGTTTTTGTTTTCAAAAGAAGTTTGCAGTCTCTACATGGGAAAAGTTGCATTTTAATGAAAAGAAAACAACAGGGTAAGAAAAAACAAATAAACTTTAATTTAATAATGACAAATTATATTCCAATCAAAATGCCAAAGTAATCGAATTTAAATATAATGCTGTTTGTCCCGGGTAACCTTCACACACCATCGGTGGTACTGCTGTTGGAGACCCGCCTCAGAAGAAAACAAGCAATTTAACACTTCAGCCGTTCATTATTTGGATCCAATTTGGTGATATAAAATGAACTGGATTGGCCAATCCCAACAAAGGCGTAAATAACGGTCAAACAAATGGTGTTTTATTGACATTGGACCCAGATGTTGGGTTATGGGAGCATTCGGGGTAACGGGTTCCTCGGGGCCTGTTGCCTCGTCAGGAACTTTATAAATCCCTCCGCTCTCGGCGCTGGTCCTGATACAGCTCATTAAACTGTGATTATGTTGCTCCCGAGGGTTTGGGCCCGGGACCAGCTCATTATAAAGGCAACAGAAAACAGAACTTGTAGAATGAATCGCAATAATGCCTCCAATCACTATCATCTGCCAGGCTAGTTTGTCTCAAAGCTAGAAGCTTCACATTGAATTGTAGGTAATGCATGAGCTTGTGTAGTGTTACACAGGAAACCAAAGCTTTACCCAATAAAAAGGAACCTGTGCTAGAATGTGCCATACGGAGCTGCAGGCTATTAGCATCAGAATGAGCGCTGTGCTGACCCCACGCGCCCTCCCAACCACTCCAAGCTAATGGCGCGCTCCACCTCTCACATTTTGCAGATACACAGGATCTGGTTGACTGGTCAAATTATCCTGACTCTATCAAGAACAGATTTTAAACGCAGGTGTTTGAGAGGAAATGACCGGGGGGTCCAGTTCTCACATGAGTCTTTAAATCCAGATGCTTCATCACTTCTCGGGTAATTTTATACAAAGTTTAACAGCTATTAACTTATACTAGTCAATGTTCTGTTGAAGACATCTAACTCTGCGGTTCCCATCTTTACAGTTGTGTTAATAAATAATTTGTGCAGGTCTACTTAAGATTGATTTTCACTTCTCCAAGTTTTACTTTTTAAATTCTAGAGGGTTAAACAATGCATAATGTCAGATATAAAGCAAAGTATGAGAAACATTAGGATATCATTTTCTATGTGTTCCTTCTTAAAGTATTCAGTTAATATTCCCGACCCCTCTGATTTATCATATGACCCCATGGGTGGTCCTGAGCCCCAGGATGGGAAACACTAAACCATTTGTAGTAGCTGGTGTATTAGGTTTCAAAGAAAATACTAGCTTTTTCCAAGATACCTTTAAACAATGTTTACCACAAAGTGCAAGTTTAATATTTATTAGGGCTGTCAAGTTAACGCGTTAACGCAAAAAAAAATTAACGCCACTAATTATTTTAACGTGATTAACGCATGTGTATTTTTTTTCCTCGGCCGCCCCGTAGTTTCAGAGCGCATCGAGTTTAAAATACCATCTACAAGCTGATGCTGACAGCCCCGCTCCTGCCGCCCGCTTGTGGCAGACCACACTTCCACGCTCACCGGCAGGCACCGACTGGCTGTTGGGAGGACCGGAAGGGGTGTGTGTGTGTGTGTGTGTGTGTGTGTGTGTGTGTGTGTGTGTGTGTGTGTGTGGTGTGTGTGTGGTGTGTGTGTGTGTGTGTGTGTGTGTGTGTGTGTGTGTGTGCTGTGTGTGTGTGTGTGTGTGGTGTTGTGTGTGTGTGTGTGTGTGTGTGTGTGTGTGTGGTGTGTGTGTGTGGTGTGTGGGTGGGTGTGTGTGGTGTGTAGTCCGAGCGAGCGAGAGAGAGACCTTACGTGCATTGTTGTTGTTAGCATCTGGTGCTAGCTAGCTGCGCTAACGGATATAAGGAGCTGTTTAAATGAAAACAGAGGAGCGACATTTCGCCACAACTGCGCCGAGCACTTGACTTTATGCAGGAAGCCAGACAGTGGGACATTGTACGAAAAGTCAGCACACTCAGCACGGATAGTGCGCAACATGATTGCAGCGTCCAGGCAGCTCCCGTTCGAGCATATGCCTTGAGTTGCACATAGCGCCAACGATCCATCACACACACACACACACACGCAACGCACACACACACACACACACACACACAACACACACACACACACACACACACACACACACACACACACACACACACACACACACACACACACACACACACACACACACACACACACTTTGTATTGTATGAGAGAGGTTCCAGGTTGAATTGAGGCGAATATTTGTAATGTTCAGAGGTTGTTGTGTTTAATATTCATGAGAATATTTGTCATTGTTCAAATGATAATAAACATTAGCATAAAGCATATTTGTCCACTCATATGTTGATAAGAGTATTAAAAACTTGAAAAATATTCCTCTAAGGTACATTTAGAACAGATACAAAATGTGCGATTAATTTGCGATTAATCGCGATTAACTATGGACAATCATGCGATTAATCGCGATTAAATATTTTAATCGACTGACAGCCCTAATATTTATATATTTTTTTACATTTTGATGTTTTCCCAAACGTTTTGGGACATACCTTTTCCTGCTGAGTGTAAGAAGAGAATGAGAAGAGTGATACCCCAACCCTAACCCTAACTCTAACCACTAAAAAAAAACAAGCTTATTTCCCCAATTGTTGGTACGGAGAAAAAGAAAGACCCTGAAAAAACCCCACAATTTGTTAAGGATGGAAAGAAATGCATGAGATGTAAAGCATACAGAAATCACTCCAACACGTGATTACTCAGGCTCTGTTTCACCGCTCTACAAGATGCCCTGAAACCACTTCACCGCCATTAATCATCATCATTTCAACACTCGTTCTCTCTCTGTCTGTACCTCTGTTCACCTTCTTGGTATTTCAAGCAGGCGAAGATTAGCAGCAGTGTCAAGTATCCAGCTCTATGTCTGGCAGAGAGACCTTCCTCCCGCGTCCTGACAGTCATTAATGAGAGCCGATAATACAATGGCCGAGAGTGTTAAAGCCTCTAATGGAGAGCACATCCAAATGTATGCCAAAACAAGCATTCTTTGTGAGGAGAGGACAGGATGTTACTGTAATACTTTCGACTGGTGCCAGACTGGGGGGATTGGCCTCGATGAAAGCTGAGTGTAGTGGATGCCAGGTTGAATACCAAGACAGTGAATTCACAGACGACTGAGGAAACAATGGCTTTAACAGACACCAATAAAACTTGGAAATCCCTCTTTTTAATGGCGAAACTAATCTACATCATTAAAGCAATGAAACCCTCTGTAGCTGGAAGCCTGTCATTTTTGTCTCTGCTTCATTTAATTTGAGCACCATCATCAGGTCAAACCCTTAACATTCGCTTTACATTAAGCTAATAGGTTAGCAAGCTAACACAATACACAAGAGGATTAACCTGATCATATTAAAAAAATTATAAATGTCTCGCACATTTTAACTGAATTTTAAGAAGATCCGTATAAGAGAATCGGATGCTTGTTTCCATCCATTACTGTCATGCAATTAGGTGCAGGAAACTCCATTCTGTAGTTGGAAAACCATTACGTGACGTTACGTACAAGATACATACGATAAAATATGAAACAATAAAATACTGTACATTACTATATAAGATATGAAACCAAGAGAAAAACTATGTACATTTGTGTTTGTTTTAATGTATTAATATGAGTAATGTTACATTAAATCTGCGAGCCCTAAATAATCTTTTAATTTGCTGCCATTTCTGTCTATCCATGAATATTTTTTAACACTTCATTCACGGCCAATCGTGAACACATTTGTGCAATAGGACAAAAACTGACATTTTACTCAACATTTCGCCTCACAAAGTCACTAGCATGCCTGTAAACTCTCAGTCATGTTTAAAGATTTGACACTTTGACCCAAAATAATGAATTTACTCTATCCTTAAAAAGATAAAATGACTGCTTGTGACACTGGTTGATTCTGTTTCAGATGCTCCTTCCGAGAAATCCATTACGAGTATGACCCAATGCAGCATGCCTCACTTCTGTTTTTCTGTTTGATTGATAGTCATGTCTGCTGATCATTTCCTGAAGTATTTTCATTAATGTATTTCTGCACCAAAGCAACACAGGAAGAGAAGGGGCATGACATGGGCCAGATTTAAATCTCACACAGCACTGCGGTCACATACCATACATGCCAACCTGCTTGAGTAACCGGGACACCAGGGCCTAAAAAAGGTCCTTTAAACTGAGACGGAGTCAAATATGAAGGATACCGTGGTGCTGAGATGCAGGACAGAAGCCCTGAGCAGCACTCCACCTCATTCTGGAAAGAGCTCATGTGTCATGTTCCACTCAAGTGTTATACAGCGCTGGATGTACACCATGAAAGGGTGGTAACGGCCGTGCTGTTAACAAAACCGAGTCTGTGCACCGGATGTGTTTATTTTAAAATCTCCAGTAATTACTTAACTATGCCTTAAAGTTACGCTCGACAGAAGAAGAATGCTGTGTGTATATTTAGAGTAAATGCTGGGATAGTTACAGTCAAAACACAATATAGCAGCAGCTAATACAGCACTGACATTAAAATGAACGGCTTCCTGGCACTAATGTGCTGGAAAGTCATTCGAGGGAGACCTCGGCACTCGTTTTCTATTAACGTTACACAGAACATTTTAAAATCTGCACCGCTGAGGGCTGCGGTCGCCGTGCCATCGGCAGAGCTTTCAAACAATGGACAGAAGGGGTTTCCGCTGCTTTATGATGGAGAACCTGAGCCGTGGCTGCCTGCCATCGGAGCACACAGGCTGCAGCTAAGAGGAAGAAGCTGGCAGCAAAATGAAGAAATGTGAGGGCACACACGCTCAGATGCAAAGGCGCACACGTCACTTTGATCTTCAAAGCAGTTTGATGTTCTTGCTGAAAAGACAAAAAATCTGGTCCTGGTGTGTGTTTCGCTCATCAGAGTCATGGCAAGATTACTACAAAGGACACATGAACAATAACGAATTCATCTGAATTTTATAAAGAAATCTGTAAGAAAACAGCTGAAACTTCTTTGGAAATGTGTGGTGAGCCTCTTGAAATGACGTGTCAAGCGGTTTCAGTGCAACTCTAAGAACAGGGAAATTAAAAAGACACTCACACAGTTTTTTTGGCTATATTGTGACTGACTTATCACAGGAGGTCCAGACCTCTGCCATATGCTGAGCATGCAGGTGCAGGAAGTTGACAGCTCTAAACTTCGGGCACATTTGGGTCTATCACACTCCGCCTTTTGATACTTGACCCACAGTGTGGACTTTAAAGGCTTGTTTGCATTGTCTGTGAAGTTTTTTTATTTAATTGATCGGGAGCCAATTACTTTCCACTAGCCAAATATTAACCAAACAGCAGGTCAGGGGGTTTAGTTTGTCTCGTTTTTTATTCTACACTTTATGATTCTACACATTCATTTGACATCTTTTCAAGCAATTGCGAACATGCTTAATTGGTTTTGATGAATGCAGATGACTTAACTTGAAAGTTGGACTTCTGAAACTAAATCTGAAGTTTGAATGAAATCAAGTGATCTTTTTCCATCCAGCTGGCGTGTTTTTCTGAAAAGTACAGTGAGTTGTTAATTTTTTCCGTGTGGTCCATAATTGCTCTCACATCCAGATTGCTTACACGTTCCCTCTTCACTCGGCTGACATGCGAAGTGGAAGCTCGTCATGTCAATCTCAAAGAATACTGAAGGACAATTATTTGAACCATATGACGCGAGTAGAAATGACTTTTTTTCCCTCTCGCCACAGCTGTGCAGGCTGATTAAAAACACTTTCTGTACCCTTTGAAATGTTTTAGAGTGATTAAAAACATGAAAGTGCTTTTCACTGAAATCTTAAGGTTGTATCCGAAACCCCATCTCTGAACAAAACGTGAAGGCAGCAGAATGTAATAAACAGTAAAGGTTTGAAACAAAGCTACCCTGACAAATATTGTGTTTGGAGGGTTGCCAGATTCTTGTGCCGATGAGTCCGTGCCAGAGGCGAAACTCATCCAGAGTGCTCTCAAGTGGGCCTGAGTGTGTTTTGGAGTTTGAGGCAAAAGAGAATAGCCCAATGGCACCATGTGAGATAAACTATTGTAATCCACTCAGCAGACAAACACAGAACAGCCCAAACCTTCAAAATGTACACTGCACTGACAAAAGACTGGTCAAGCTTTAGTTGAAACTTGCTGAATAAGAGTTGTAAAGGTCCACATGCAGGTAATCCTACTTTAGCCCAATCTCATCTAGCTTGGCTTAGTCATTCATGAATTGTGTGCTGCCCCATTGTTGCACTATATCCTGGCCTTTGTGTGCGCTTCGACTTTCACCAGGAGGGACTTTTTGGGTACTTTACGTGCCAGAGTGTCTGGGGGCCTTAATACCATGAATAGTTGCATTTAGAAAGCCAGGGAAGTACCATGATTTACAAGGGCATGCATACTTTTTTGCATATTTTAAATGCAAAAAGGGCCATAGTTTAGATTTTGTAATGCAAATTGCATTGCATAGTATTTCAGGGACTTCTCAGAGCAGCCGTTAGGATTCAACATATTTATGAAATGTAAAAAATGTGGATGCAAACTAGTCTTCATTTTCTAGTCCAGCAAAGTTATCGCCCTGTTTCCGCCTGACAAGCCCTGATGATGACCTTTAATCTTTATGAATGGTACATTATTCTGAAAGCAAAACAAATGAATGAATGAATGGGCTTTCCATTAGACTATATATATTATATATATTTGGGGATATTCCATTATTTGCTTATTTGTTAAGAGTTGAAGTGATATATAAACCCCACTGCAGTCAGCATGTCGTTGTGTCCCTGGGCAAGACACTTCACCCCAAATTGCTCCTGTGGGGATTGCCCACAGTATTGAGTATGTAAGTCGCTTTGGATAAAAGCGTCTAACAAGTGACATGTAATATATAACTGTATTGCTGCAGAAGAACACATTTGTTATACAACTTAGCAAACCATCATAGTAGTAAGATGGTTTGAGTGTGTATGTGTGTGTGTGTGTGTGTGTGTGTGTGTGTGTGTGTGTGTGTGTGTGTGTGTGTGTGTGTGTGTGTGTGTGTGTGTGTGTGTGTGTGTGTGTGTGTGTGTGTGTGTGTGATACACCCCGAGGGCTCTGTCATCTTTCCCATGCCCCAGTGTCACACAAGCACATGGCCACGTCCCAAGCTAAGGTATTTCCGCTGTAATTATTATCCTTATTAATAATATTTCTTTTCACAGCAACCTGGTGAGGCCCGCTGTGCCTGGCTACATAGCTTGCATTTTTACACACAAGCTGTTTATACAGCTGCGGATCCTTCGGAGCCCAGTTTGGGCCCAATTGGAGTAACGCAGATGTACGGGTTCTGCATGGTGCCATCTGGTAGCTCTGGCTCCAAGATGAACTGGATGTGGAGATTACAGTAGAGGTAGATATTGTGTCAGGGAAAGAAATACAAGAAGAAGAACAGGAGCAACAAGAGAAAAGAGAGGAGAGGAGGACAGAAGAGTGATGAGAAAGAGATTGGAAAATGTAAGAAAGCGTTTGCTGAGAAGTGATGGAGGAGGGGGGTTAGAGAAGAAGGATTTAGGTGTGTAAGGAGGCAGTAAGTGGATATAGGGCAGCAGAGGAAGTAGCACGGAGAAGAGGAAAAGTGGAAGTATGGGGGGGAGACGGAGGTGGTGGGAACTCAGCGTGTGAAAATGTGGGCATTAGGAAGCAGGAAGTCGAGGGGGGACACAGTGCAAGTGTTACATGTGAAAAAAAACTTCACACATGCTGTAATAATCATTTTCTCACAGACATTTTAGAAAATGTAGTTTTTCTGTATGGCAAGTAAGATTTCTAAATTATATGAATTGAAACCAACTTAAAACTCTGGCGATTGCTTCCACAATGTAATGTCAATGAATATCAATTTAACTGAGGAATGAACGAATGAAAGGATGGAACCCGAACTAAGGCAGTTTCCATAAATAGAGAAAAAAGGCCTAAACAAGTTGTAGTTTATCACAAAGAACAATCATCCAGATTTCTAAACCACAAGCATTGGCAAACCATGGCTAGTCAAGTTCTTGATTTCAAAGAAAGACTGTAATCCTCAAACCTTTTGACAAATCAAATGATACATTATCTAAACGTTCTTAGAGCCACTTAGTTTGATGACAACCTATGTAGATGAAAACTATTTAAACCTTGATTAAAAATGTGAAATGATGTAATTTGTGTGTGGGTATAGTTGTGCTTAATGCCAGCCTAGCTAAATGGCTAAAACATAAACCTCTCCAAACGTATTTCTTGGTCTTGATTCATGAAAGTTTACTTCAACGGACAGAAATTGCCAGAAACCTCACTAATATGGGAACTGTTCCTCGCCATATTGAAAAGATTATACATTTTGATTGCAAACATATTCCCAGCAGCTTTTTGTTGAGTGAATTAGTCAGTCAATCAGCAAGGCTGTATACAGCTATATCATGTTGAAAGAGGCTCACAACTTTGGAACATCTGGACAATTACTGCTCTTCAGGGCCTTTGTACAACAATCATGTGACTTCAGCACGGAGAGGTCTGTGCCATCTGACCTGTCATACTTGTCTGAGGGTTCCATCTGGACGAAAACATGATCATGCTGCACAAAGCATTTTATGTAAGATGCTGGCTTTGGAGCTTGGGATTTTCTGATAAAACGCATCAGATTTTCCATGCTTTGTGTAGGGATATGATCATATAAGACAGTTTAAAGAGCTACTAAAAGGAGATGGGTTAGAATTTTCCCTTTCACCTATTATGCAAAATCCACTTTTTCATGTATTTGTACATCAACATGTACAGGAAAAAAGATTCTCTCTCTTTTTGTCCTGGTCCATTTATTTAAATGAAAATGAGCTGATCAGATTTTGGCCACTTTATGATGTCATAACAATTTGGCTTGTGTAACCATTAGCCAATCACCAACCAAGGTAACCCCCCCCCCCCACCTTATCACCTGAATCTCCTCCTAGAGCACCATTGTGTTCTTTTTAACAACATATCTCTCAGAGGGGCGTGGGGAGGGGCTCCTTATTTTCATCTAAAGTAACAGACAGAGAATCAGCACTTTTGAAATAGGACTAAAACAGAGGGGATTATGGGATGCTGCAATGATCTGTTTGGTGTTTCAGCCAATCAGAGACATGTTCTGTATATATCTGAGACCTATAATATATTGATGAAAAACAGTAGGGACCTTTAACTTATTATTTTCTATATTATCACTCATATTGTCATAACCAAAGCCCGGCAGGCATCCCTATCATAGCACATACCAACTCTGTCCTTGAACTTTCTGAAATGAATTTGATTTCCTACCAGACGACAACTGGCCCCCATGAGGAAATGGAGGTTGACGCGACAGACACGTTAAAATGCCATATCGGCCAACTCCATTTAAAAGTCCATGTACTGTCTGCAGCTCGTAGCCTTGGGGCCAAGTCAGTCCCTCCCTCCTCACTGCCTTTCCTGTCTATGCCCCTGCCACTCTTTGATTCAGCTCAGCTGTAATAACAATAAATCAGAGCTTTACAGGTTGTTTAGTGCGGAGGGGAAGGAGGAAGGGTTGGAAGGAATCGGGGAGTACGACATTTCACTGTCTTTAAAAATAAACTATAATGAGCACGGGTCAATCAAACATTGAAAGACAATCATAAATCTTTCAAATGTGAAAATATACATAAGCAAAAGAGTTAAAGGAAGGACAAGCAGTGTCTGGAAGCGGGAGGTGTGGGACTTTATTTTCCTAGACGAGGGTGCGGTTTTATTGGAGGAGAATGACACGCTTAATAGGAGCTTTTCCTGCAGGAACCTCCTTAAGGGTTTTTTTTACAGCCCTGTAGGAAAAAATGACCACAATATAACCTGCAAGTTGTTGAAAGGGTTGATGGTCAAACCAGTGACTCATATTGTATTGGTAAGCTTTGACATGTATGGCTTTGAAAAGTCACGCTTCAGGATTGGTTAAGGTCTTCTTTTTAGAATATAAAAAACGTCACATCATTGTTCGCCATCACCCCAAATAGATGCTTCCATTTTCTACTTCCAGATTCCCCTGGACCAAGGAAGTATATTCTAGTGCCTTGCCTTATATTGGTGGTTGTACAAATCATGGAATTGTGATAATGTTAAGTTTGTAATGTAAGTCTAGTTATTCAAGCCCTTAAACCCGGAAATTAGTATTTTGTCTCAAAGTCAACATTTATTTTTTAACAATGGTTGTGGTTCAAACAAGCTTAAAAGACTTTCACATGTTGTCTGACACTATTGGCGCATTTCCACTGCAGCGGGTAGCCCCGTTTAAGCGTCCTTAATTGTCCTCAAGCGGCCAGGCCAGTTTTTGGTGGCCTTTCCATATAGCGTAGCACCGGCTAGCGGGTACTTTTTCCCTCTTTTTCCGGCCCCATAAAATCGTGGTTCTATCAGGCCAGGGCTGAACTAGTGGCGTCAACACTCTCGACTGCTGATTGGTCAGAGAGAATCGTCATAAAATCGCACGTGAGATCATCCCTAGCGTCGCATATATATCTAGAAGCAAGCTTGCAGCATTTTTATACACAGCATTTTTGTAAACGGAGGAGCTACAAAAATGGCAACGTCAAAGAAAAGCACACCGTGGTCGACCGAGGAGGTGACGACGTTCCTACATCTCATTGGGGATGATCAAATCCAGCGGGAGCTCGACGGAACAACTCGAAATGTGAACAAAAACAAAGTCGATCGCCCCGCCTACACTGCGTTGCTACCCCAGGTCCTAAACTGTAATGGAAATGCGCCACGGCCTCGGACGGCCAGCGAGGCAGCCCGAGGCCTGAGCGAGGACGCTTAGGGACGCTTAAACGGGGCTACCCCGTTGCAGTGGAAATGCGCCTTAGGGACGCTTAAACGGGGCTACCACGCTGCAGTGGAAATGTGCCATTAGAGTTAGAAAACAGGGGGTGGTAGTTTGTGAATATCTAAACTACTAACCATCATCACGCTACCACGAGTCCACCGTTAGCTTAGCATTGGTGAAAACGTATCTCTTTCGACTCCACTTCGAGCAAAAAAAGACAAATAACTTACATACTAACAAAGCACTCATATACTAACTAAACACTTATATACTAACAAAGCACTTATATACTAACAAAGCACTTATATACTAACAAAGGACTGGCTTATCTAAAGCCTGTTGAGTAGCACTTGAAATGTTTTGGCTCTATGAAACCTGATGTACTTATATGATTCCGTTTTCTTCAAGTTTGTATCTTCTTGGTCGAATGCACTTATTGTAAGTCGCTTTGGATAAAAGCGTCAGGTAATGTAATAAAGCGCAGCTATGCGACCTTGACGTAGTCTATTTATAGCCTAACGTTAACTTTTTACTTAATGCGATTGCATTTAGGCTTCAGAAATACCATAGTTGTGTTAATATGTGGAGATTATCCTGCTGAATAAAACACCATAAATGTGTGTTTGCCAAAGAGCTTATATTTATATTTCAAAATCGAATGGAAAAATCCCATTGCTTCTGGTCAACGGAACCCTTTCAATGTAAGCTTCTGGGTCGGCCTGCAAAAAATACATCTTCACTGCACAAGTTTACTGGGAGCTACCAAAATGAAAGTCAAACAGATGCCAATCAAATAGCCTGTAGACACTCAAGAGTTTTAATCAGCCAAAAATAACTGGCATTGCCTGTTTGGGTCGACGACAGTTGCACTGCCTTTTTTCCTTTATACTACATCAGAGGTAAACATTTCTCTTTTTTTTTTTTGGACCTCATGCTCATTCTGTCACTAAATTGACATTGCATGCATTTGATCAACTTTTGATTGCCTTAATGATTTCATACAGACAAGCATATCATTAGATAGACACAGATCTATGCCTGATTTCAATGTGTGTGCAAATGTTGTGCAAGTAATGGCTGCTGTCAGATGTTTATTTTGCAGTTACTGATTGACAACGATGTGTCCCTAAAAGTGGACGTTTGGTTTCCAGACACAGCAAGCATGATATATCCACAGTATATTTATGCTTTAATACGGAAATATAAGTAATTTTTCAAGATGTTTACTCCAGATCTTCTGTGTTTAAAGCTCTTGTTGGTGTTCCACTAGGGGGCAGCGCATTCAAATGTAGTTACTGAGGTCAAATGAAAAGGCACACTTACTATTTGAAGGAAAGTGACATAACATCTACTCCATAACAATGCCAGGACTGTTATTGTTATTATTTAAAGCTCTTTTTTATTGTATTTGTAGCCAGGATGAGGATTAAATGCATGAGTTGTAGATGTCAGCAGATTTACTTATCTAACTGGATTCAAAAGTGTAAAGATTACATAAAACTGTGAAGGTTAAGGGACATGGTGTTTTCTCTGCAACAGTAGCCCTGAACTGAACCTAACCTTACTCATAGTGCAACACTCAATTGAAATAGGCCACCCCTCCTGTGTGTGCAGAACTGGAGGCATGTTTGTCTGGAACACTTCTAAGAAATGTGTTTCAGGAAACTCACACCAACGTTACTCTCTTTTATAACAGTTTTGAATCTGACTGTGTATTAAAAAGACTAACTTTGAGCTAGGACCTGCTTTTTATGTCAAAACAGAAATATCCCAGGATCAACATCTCTCTCTTTTTCCCACTCTGTCTCGCCACGGACAATTAAAGTTTTACTCCTTCTCTTCTCACAGAAAATCCCAAAACAAATCACCCCATAAAATCCAGACTCGGTTTACCATATGTGAAAATGTATGGCTCCCACGGGTGCCCTGAGGGAAAATGACTGGCCGCAAGACAGCGATAGAAGATCCTTGTTTTCTTGCTTTTATTTTCTGTTAAAAAGTGCATGTTCTCGGTGTGACTGGATGGAGTTCAGATTGGTGGTGCTAGTCAGGCCTTGATATCCACAATGTCTGTCAGTATGTTAACCTGTCAGAATGGAGGAAGCACGTCAGGCTGTTCCTGCCAATCATGACTACATCTCTCTAAGGAACTTGTGTTAAAAAGGCTTTCTTTTTTTTAAACTGGGAAGTGTTCGCATTAGAGGATTTAGCAGTGAAAAACATCCTTTGCTATTCATTGGAACTCAGCTTGTTTTTTTGGTTCCATTAGATATGAGGTGGAGGAAGTATTGCAAATGAAAAAGAAGTTCCTTGTGTAAACACTGCTGGAGTGGCTGTATGCCAAATAGCAGCACTTGTCATGCATAACATATTTGTCTGTTTGTATATTTTGAATCTGTGACCGTGGGGTTTTTGTGTTGGTTGTTCCTTTGACTGATGACACTGCATTATGGGATCATTTTAAACTCTGTTAGCTGTCTACCTTAAAGAGCTCTCACACTGCTCTACTTGCTGGGCCTCTTTTATACCTCATGGTGGTAATTGGCCCTAATGTGAGCCACCTTTGTAGCGGTAATTAGGTTCCTTCTGAGTTAAAGTCCTAAGCCACTTAAATCAGATTACAGGTGCAGTGTCTGTACATTCATCATGACAGGTCTCCAGTCCTTTGTTGGTTTATAAAGGGATTTGAACATTTAAGGAAGGACAGAGAAAGAAGAAGAAAGTGTGAGAATGACTGTTGACTACACCCGAGGCCGCATCACACCAGTAATTCAATAATTCCCCTGTTCTGCTCAATCATTTCAGTCAGTACGCTGGAAGTGAATATTGAGTTGCTTCCCTTTTAGACAGTGCGTTCATTTGAGAAAAAAGGTAATTTAATGTCACCCTCTGTTGCAGTATTGTTTCTACCCACTTGACTCAACTTTATATACAAAGCACAACACAGTTGATATAAACTGCTTCACAGTGCAGAAGACAAATAAAAATAAATACAAAAGTTATGAATATTAATGTTCATAATAAGTTAATCAGCATCGTGTTGAGAATTTACAAAATGTAATCAGTTTTTCCTTGGCCAATGCTTTATCCTTCCACACAGTTTCGTGGAAATGTAGCCAGTCGTTTTTTCCGTTATCCTACTGACAAATAGAGGAACAAACCAAACAGAACACAAAACCTCCCTTTCTCTGACTACACCCATCTTCAACCTTCAATTTGATCTCAACTACACTAAAGTGTCATGACTCCATTTTGCATCTCAAATTGTGTCAACAAACTATTTCTAAGTATATGTATATTGGAAAATGAAACATAGCTGGTTTCCTGGGAAATATGATCTTTGTGAACGCTTGTTCCAATGGTGCCGACATCTTTTTTGAAGGGTGTTGTAACAATGTCAAGAGAACCTGGAGGTCTTTATAGAAGTGATAGTACAATGATGTTTTGTTAAATTGATTGAATAAAGGGAATTTAATTTAAAAAACGGCAGTGTTATCAGGTTATCAGAGGAGACGGTCAGGAGGTCTGTAAACTCTGTATACAGTATTAGTAAGCAGAAAATCGTTTCTTTCCATCACAAACGTCGGAAATTCAAAAGATGAAAAGAGGCAGATAATGGAGCACTTGAGGGAATTTTTGTAAATTATGGCACACCACCACTTTGTGCATGTGACCTGGGTCTATGAAAGTGAGTGTGAATAGCCCAAAGGAAATGTCCTGAATGAGAGAGGAGAGTTCATCAGGGTGAGCCATGACAGAAAACTTTAAAATATTTTGATAGAAAAAGTATTTATTTGACAGCGATCAAGTAAAGGCTAACTAAAAAGTAAACATGCTGATGTTAGCATTTGTATAGCATGGCGGAAAAGTAGAGAAAGCAAAGCATATAGATCAAAGCAAATTATGCAAGAAATTGCATTTTGAGATTTGTTGCCCCAACAGAGTGCTGTCGAAATATGGACAGCTGCGCGTGAATTTGTTGTTTTTATATCCTAACTTACGATAAAAAAACTAGCAAGTCAGTGACTTTGCTAACACAGCAAAACATCAAGCAAGTGCAGCAACACAAGACATAGCAAGCTAGCAAATATGACAATCAATAGTCCAATAGCAAGAAGGTCAGCTCAGTTTCTGTCTCTTAGTCTTTTATTTTGTAAAGATCTTGCCAAATGTTCCAAGCTTCCTGTCCTGGCAGCACGGCTAACAAGCTGACACCGCTAGTTAGCAATTAGCATTCATTTACCAACTCTGACAACTTACTCTAACAGTTCTCTCACCTGAGCTTGTAATTGTGTCATCTTTATTCACAACAATGGAACATAATTAGACATTTCCAATCACTACAGATGCACGTACACTAGTATTACATTGAACGCGTAAACACCATGTATGATGTAATCACATGTAGGCCTACAGTACAACACACATGCACTCTGTCTCATTTAAACTCAGCTGAAACGGATCACCACAATGATTTGTTATTTAAATGTTATGCTCTGTGGGGTCAAAGGGTAAAGGAACCGTTGTATGTGGTGGGTGTAGATAACTGACAGGGGATGGGTAAACATTGTGACTCATGGAGAAATCGATAACTACTCAATTATTTGGATAGAAAATGTGTTTTGAATTCAATATTTGACGGTAACCGACAGCTTTTTATACACAACTGGAGTTTTAATATGTTAATTGCTGGCTTGACCTTTGACGGTTTAAGGGATTTAATAAAGATGTGAGTATTTTTGTTGTCATTATTGTTGCTATGTTTAGCTCATTAGCAAACAATGCCCTTACATCACATCTGCCCCGGCTTTGAGTTTGTTCTCGAGTGGAAAATGTGAATGTTCAGAATGATGGGAAACTTTTACTACACCACCATGTAAACTTTGAAGAAGATAATTGTGTGTCATTATGCCTGCTACATTGCTCTGTTTCTCCTCTGTGTTTATTTAACAGAAAGCAAACCCAGAAAGCTCGACTTTGATCGTGAGGTCGGTTTATTTTATTTGTGTGAAGCAGCGTCATGTTCCTTGAAGCACATCAGAGGCCTGTACTACGAAGCTGGATTTTCCTAACCTGGATATGTTTGAGTTAGCCGATTGGCCTAATCCAAAACATACGGGATGTCGCTAAACTGTACTACGACGCTGGTTATCAAGTGGATTGCTCAAGCCAGCCGTGCCCTATCTAGTTGGGTGCGCGTTCACATGAAAGGGGTGATATTTGGAGCATTCGACCAATCACAAACATGGAGAAGCGTACTGACAGCGCAGCGTCATACTTCCTGAATGAAAAGTCAACTATAATATTAGTCAAATATGAAGAACTTTAAACATCCATGACTTAAACACTTTATCCAGGATAAAAGCCACATAGCTGCACCTGCAAGGTGAATATAGCTGGTAAAAGAAAAAGTGTTTGAATGCGTACATTAACAGGTGTATGATATCACTGCCCCGTCTAAAACACGATCTGACTTTAATTACATTTCTCTCGAGTGTTTCGTCAACTTAATGTGTTGCTTAAAATAATACTTCTGCATACAGTATGTGACACTGTAAGTGTTGCACGGCCAGATACGGCTCAAGAAGCTGACTCAGATAAGGAGATACATTATGATGTGATATGAATGATAATGGGACACATCGACGTCTGCACTCAGTGTACTTATGTTGTGGCAGATATTTAAGTAAGCTTTCTTAACGCTAATGTTATAATTGTCAGATTGCTCTGAAGATGGGAGGTGATATTCTAATAATTTTCACGTTCACACAGTCGGTGATTTTTGCCGGCCGTCTTTCCTGCAACGGCAGTTTTTCTGTATTTCCTTTCTCCTGTAATATGACTTGATCGCTTTAAACTCCGCACACGGAGCTCTGATTGGTCAGCAGGACAGCGCAGCGTCATAATTCCTGAATGAAAAGTCAACTATCATATGAAGAAGTTAAACTTTAAACATCCATGACTTAAACACTTGATCCAGGATCAAAGCCACATAGCTGCACCTGCAAGGTGAATACAGCTGGCAAAAGAACAAGTGTTTGAATGCGTACATTAACAGGTTTATGATATCACTGCCCCGTCTAAGACACGATCTGACTTTCATTACATTTGACTCGAGTGTTTCCTCAACTTAATGTGTTGCTTAAAATAATACTTCTGCATACAGTATGTGACACTGTGAGTGTTGCACAGCCAGATACGGCTCGGCTGACTCAGATAAGGAAATATATGATACATTATGATGCATGTGATATGAATGATAATGGGACACATCGACGTCACATCTACGTAATGTTACTTTGATCTGGTTACTTATGTTGTGGCAGATATTTAATTAAGCTTTCTTAACATAATAGTATAATGATAGTTATAATAGTCGATTGCTCTGAACATGGGAGGTGATATTCTATTCATTTTCACGTTCACACAGTCGGTGATTTTGGCCGGCCGTCTTTCCTGCAACGGCAGTTTAAACTGTATTTCCTTCGCACACTGAGCTCTGATTGGTCAGCAGGCGTGCTGCTTTCGCTGAGTTGATCTCTTATCTTGGAACATATCCTGCTTCGGAGCACAGACTAGGTTCCAGGATAAGTCACCATGGAGATCTAGCCCGCTAAAAAGAGAACCAGCGTCGTAGGACCGGAAAGCCGGAGTTTTCCCTGAAGTTAGCCGGCTAAGCGAAAATCCTGCTTCGTAGTACAGGCCTCGGATAACTCAAAACATATCCAGGATATGTTGAACTAGATTCGTAGTATAGGCCCCTGGTTAGCCGCACAGCATAAGTTACCATGGAGATCTAGCCCGCTAAAAAGAGAACCAGCGTCGTAGGACCTGTGTTGTGTCCCATTACAACCCAGTCTCACGGCATTTCGTGTTCACCAACACGATTTTTAATCTATTGATTCGTGTTCACCAACACGATTTGCCCCTTTTTTTCGTGTTGCACAGCACGATTTTAAAAGCAATTCTGAGGCTCTGAGCCCCATTTATTTTCCTCACAGACGGCAACAAAAGTTATACGATTTCAAATAAAAGCAATAACTGTGGCTTGATATTGAGTAAGAACATGTTTTTATGAACCACACAGCTTCCGGTCTTCCTCGACCCGACCGGAGAAAAAGACGTGCTGCAGGCAGTAGAAATACATTGCTTTTAAAATCGTGCTGTGCAACACGAAAAAAAGGGGCAAATCGTGTTGGTGAACACGAATCAATAGATAAAAAATCGTGTTGGTGAACACGAAATGCCGTGAGACTGGGTTGCACATTATGCCTCCCCGTCATGATGGCCCCTTGTCACGGGAACGCGCATTTCTAAATGACACGTTTACACCTCTAAATGACACGTTTACACCATAGGTTTACACCTTAAAACGATGTTTAAAACGAAAAGTAAACGTTCAGGGTTTTTATTAATGGTAATTTTCAGACTGTGAGTTGTTTAGTGGTAGCTCATAGTCTTGATTCTTCTGGTTTAACTTTTCGCTCCGTATTTGAGGTGTCGAAATTCATTCGTCACTTCCTTTTCAGTTTTTGTTTTTTTTAATCCTTTTTTTATCATTATTGTTACGTCCTGTCTGTATAAACGTGCTTTAAAATGTATTGTTTAATTTTACATAGTTGTCATCTAATAATCAAAATATATGTTTACAAATGTTACATAGTCTTTGTCAGCATATTATAATATACGCTATGCGTACAAAATAAAAGGGTGACATTCATGAAACTTTCTCCATTTATTGGTACCAGTCCTAGAACCATACCCTGAAAAATGCTTGAGGGTGGGATTAATAGAAACCCCTTTTTTTGGGGGGGGGGGGGAATTTTATGACAGGCCTGGTCATCACAATATGCCCCCCCTTGCTATCTTACAAAATAAAAGTGTGACATTCATGAGACTTGCTCCATTTATTGGTACCAGTCCTAGAACCATACCCTGAAAAATGCTTGAGGCTGGGATTCATAGAAACCTCTTTTTTTTGGGGGGGGGGGGGATTTTATGACAGGCCTGGCCATCACAATATGCCCCCCCTTGCTATCTTACAAAATAAAAGCGTGACATTCATGAAACTTGCTCCATTTATTGGTACCAGTCCTAGAACCATACCCTGAAAAATGCTTGACGGTGGGATTCATAGAAACATCTTTTGGGGTGGGGTGCATTTTATGACAGGCCAAACAATAGTTGCATTGGTTGAAATGACAGTGGACAGTTAATGATGGTTCCTTCGGGGCATTATGTGCATCCAGGGCACAAGTATGGTTGATCCACTGGAGGCCTTTGTACACATTGGTGGTGGTACCACCGCTGTCAAATGTCACAGCAAATCTGAGAAAACAATAAATACTTGTTATGTAAGGTCTGCATTATTTTTATGATAATAGAATATCTCTAATGTATTTCCCACTAACATTCTAACCATTCCTTCAATAATCGAAATCTTTCAAAAACATAAATGTTGTGTTATGAGAAAGAAATACATTTTCAACAAAAATGTATGGAAAAACAAGCAAATCATTAATCCTTTATCAGTTAATGCTGAAGATGCCAAATATAGTAGCAATTACCAACGCAAATGTTATGTTGATAAAGTCTGGAAACATATTTCTGCTAATTTTCTTTATTTGTAATGTGCAATAGGAAATTACCCAATGTTCTTCATCCTGCTCCTCCATCCCGCAGTAAAAGCAAAGCCTGCTTAGATCATCTGTTGAGACAAAACGTAATCAATATCTTCAGATAAACCACATTGCAGATTTGGGGTCAAGGTGACCCATTCCAATTTTTGACTAAAAGGTCAATTATATAAGGACACATTTGTTGTGGTCTTTTATTATTTTGTGTGAAGAAAAGGCAAAACACACACAAACACATAGATTTTCTAAATGATTAAATCTGAGCACAGAGGAGCCATCTGCTCCTTCTTTCACTCTCTCCTTACCCTCTGTAGAATCATGGGAACCTGCACAATGTCATTACAAAACATCCAAAAACTTCTTTCGCACTGTACGCATCAATTTAAGTTTGGTTCTCATGGTTCTTTTGTTGTTCATCACATGTATTAGCTTTACAGCTTTGATTATAATAAGTTCAAGGTAAAAATTAACTGAGGATATCAGTTAAAAGTAATACACACCAATGAGCAAATTGAAAGGAGGAAGATGGGGAAATCTCACATCTTAAATAAACCGCAGAATTGAAAGGGTGTGTTAGAGTGTGACGTGTGCCTACAGTATATGAAATTGCAGTTGAAGATGCCTGCCTGCGATGCTTCATATGTTATCTGCTTGGAGTTGAGATACACAATATACTGTATGTAGTGACGATTTACCCTAATCTATACTTAAGCCACTGTGTTGCTTTTAAAACCCTGATAATGTCCCCGGTCAATATTAACCCAACAGTACCAATGGTCCAAGCAGTGATACAATACAACAATTTGCATGGCCCATTATTAATATACTAGGTTATTGATGCATACTTATGAGATACAATTAATAAAAGTAACTACATGAAGTCATTGACAATGTTGAGAAAAGGTAACAAACCAGATTCTCTGAGGAGAGAAGTAACAATGTCCAGCCTCAGCTCGTGCACTGCCTTCTGTGAGGTTTCAAACTCAATTGCCTCCCCCAGTAAAATCTTCTCTGCAAACTGAAGAGAACCTTGATTAGTATATGGACTGCATGGTCTATGATTTTACCCTCAAATGGAATACAGACAAATGACCCAACAGATTTAAAGAATGACATGTTGTATATGTGTAGTTTGACACAATTCAATACATCTTTGATCAAGATGTATAAAAGCAAGTCAAGATATTCAGTCTAATTGCTACTGAATTTGAGTTTGAGAGTAATGTTTGGCTAAATGCATTTCACACTCACTTTTAAGGCCAGGACACCACAGGATGTGCTGTCTTGTTGGCGATTATGGGGGAGGGTGCTGCTTGTCCACCTTGACACCTTGCAGCCTTTCATCCTCATAAAGGCTCTACAGTATGTAGATAGTACATGTGTCAAGATGCAGCACATCATTGTCAAAAAACTCATACAACACCGGAACTAGTACACTGTATCAAATGTACCTTGTAGACTGTAGGCACACCCTCATTTTGCCTTTCCCTTCTCCAAGTGGATCCAAGAAGAGGGTTTTCTTCTCATGGGGGTACATTACCTTTTATTATTCACATGGAAACACAACATGCATTAGGCAGGAACCATACATTAGGCAGGTACGATGTAGGGTATTGTTTAGATGTTATCAATAATAAGTGACAGCATGTATGTGTGGCCTGGTTATCTTGCAAATCACTAATTATATATGGTGTATACAGCACTATAGATACAGATTGGAGCTTAAAATATGCTCCTATTCTCACCACCAACATCCAGTGATGGTTCTCGTTCACAATTCCTACGATGACTGTGTGTGCCATTGGATCAACCTGAGAGTAGTTGCAAAAGTATTACATTCCTGTTGAAAAATGCACATTTGCAACATTTACAAATGCAATTCCAATCCAGTAATTCCAATCATGTACATACCCGGATTCTTCCAAATTTGTGTTTCCAGATGGCGGTCATAGCGTAGCTGTCAATGACAGCTGCTTGACCGTCATTGCGCTGGTTGATTTTTCTGGGTATGGTTCTAGGACTGGTACCAATAAATGGAGCAAGTTTCATGAATGTCACCCTTTTATTTTGTACGCATAGCGTATATAATAATATGCTGACAAAGACTATGTAACATTTGTAAACATATTTTGATTATTAGATGACAACTATGTAAAATTAAACAATACATTTTAAAGCACGTTTATACAGACAGGACGTAACAATAATGATAAAAAAAAAGATTAAAAAAAACAAAAACTGAAAAGGAAGTGACGAATGAATTTCGACACCTCAAATACGGAGCGAAAAGTTAAACCAGAAGAATCAAGACTATGAGCTACCACTAAACAACTCACAGTCTGAAAATTACCATTAATAAAAACCCTGAACGTTTACTTTTCGTTTTAAACATCGTTTTAAGGTGTAAACCTATGGTGTAAACGTGTCATTTAGAGGTGTAAACGTGTCATTTATAAATGCGCGTTCCCGTGACAAGGGGGCATTTCATGACGGGGAGGCATAATGTGACACAACACCGGAAAGCCCAAGTTTTCCCTGAAGTTAGCCCGCTAGGCGAAAATCCTGCTTCGTAGTACAGGCCTCAGGTGCTGTGACTGCACCTAACAAGAACACTGGATAGAAGGTGCATACATTTTTTTTACCAAACTCAACAATGACCTCTTCCACAATAAATCAATGGTTAAATATAAAGTGGTTCATTCTCATAAGTTGGGTCTGTCCATATTTTAAACATCTGCCAAGTGCTTCAACTTGTTTAATTGGCTTGTTGTCTCCAAGGTGAAACATGCAAATGAAATGGTCTGTGTATCAACAACAACAACAACAACGATGCAAACACACACACACACACACACACACACACACACACACACACACACACACACACACACACACACACACACAGTCTGCTTTTTGTCACGTGGGGACTGGCATGACGGCAGTGAAATGGTTTGATTCTGCAGTTGGGACGCGTGCTACAAGTCTGTTTTATCTAACCGAGACGATGTGGCAAACGTGGATTTCATAAGCGACCCCACACTCTGTGAGTCAGACCGTTAGTGTGTGGTAAGGCAGCATGTCTGTAGGGAAGAAACACACAGAAAGAGGAGTGATCCTGTAAGCAGAGCATGGAGGAACCCCTTGACCTCCCTCCACTTCTATTCTGCCGTTTCTTTCACCACATGTCTACCATGTATAATAATAGCTCAGAGCATGTGAGTCATTTGCTAGGAAGCCTGCATGCAGCACAAGTGTGTGTATTGATTAGGTGTTGAAGAAAGGGCTGGTCAGGACAAGTTGGAAGATGCAAACTCTTCACTTTTCTGTCATAAATCTGTCACTCATCTACATTATGCTGCGAGGGATTGTACCTTAAACCAACTGATGAAATCTTTTACATTTCTCTGTGCTGGTTAGGGTTTTTACGGTTTTTGATGACGTGAGTGTGTATGCTGGGGGTCTGAACATGACGGTTATAGTTCCTCATTATTCAGACCTCAGCAGTGGTTTCACAGCCCTGTGCGGTTTGCTACACCAGACAGCAGTTATCAACAGTCTATCTCTCTCCGCGACACCCACCAGTCTGTTGTGCAAACACATCCCACTTGAGACAAATAAGTGTTAGCATGTCTGCAAATGTTATCTTGGATATTTAAATGTTTCATGTGAAATATCTGATGATTTGTGGTTTCAATTGAATGGTTTATTGGGTTATCATAAATGTCAGCTAAATGAATCAGATGGCCACAAATTGTTAACAACAAAATTCAAAACGGCAAAGGTTCAGTTTCAGAATAGAAAGGTTGATAGTTCTTCAAGCAAAATAGGTTATTTGCAGCATAAATCCGTCCCAGATGTGCTTAGTCACTCTTCACAGTCTTGTGTGTAACTCATTACTGGCTGTCTTTGATCGGGATGCAGCTCATATGTACTCTATATGCTCGTGTGTCCCTATTTCACGCTATATAACGATACATTTTAAATATACACTAAGCTATGTGCTAATCTGTGTAGTTTTTCTGCAATTATCTTCCATGAAATTAATGCAATTTACAGTTTTGTTCTGTCAGGAAATGATACAGGTCATGCTGACATCGATCAAGCTGCAACTTTGGAGTTCTTCAGACAAATTTGAATTTGGAAACGTATCAATGCACCAAACCAAAACCAAACACTGTGCATGATTTGGCCTAATTATTTAATTATTACTTGTTTTTTTCCCTTTCTGTTATGCATTGCAAAAATAAATGTAGTATTTCTTACCAAAGTGCATGCTGCGTGTTATTTACTTTGTCAAGCACTTTTTTTAAATTATAATAGATAGAATAGATCGAGGGTGTGACCCCAATCGGAGTTTCTCTCCCACACTGTCATCACTCTCTAACACTACACTATCATGCTTCCATTGGCTACCGCACCAACACATTGTACGTGATAAGGGGCGGGATATTTCTAAGCGGTTGACCAATCATAACAGAGCCGGCCAGCTAACCAATCAGAGCAGACCGGACTCTGGTTTCAGACAGAGGGTGAAAAGAGGTGCTGCAGCACAGGCAGTATGAGAGAAATAAAGAGCTTTTTGAACATTAAAGCATGGAGACATGTCACTGAAAAAGTGCATAATATTGTATGTTCTTTTTTAAGAAAGTGAAATACTAAATCACTGGACCAGACCTTAAACTAGTAGGCTATGTAGTATGGACACTGTTGTCTTATAACATGAAAACTATATCTAAGACAAAGTGAGAGGGGGAAAGTGGAGGGGGGTGCTACAGATTATAGTGAAAGGGGAATACAATCAGGAAGGACAGTTTGTGGCCAACAGCTTAATCCTAAACATGCTCTTCTTCCATCAAATTAAGACTAGCTAGAAAATCACCAAAACAGCAAAGCAGCACTAACATTAGTCAGAGGGACATATTTTGTGACCGTGTCCCTTGGGTGCACACCAAGGACAGCGGCAACTGCGCTCAGATGTGCGGGAGGCCTGGCAGTGTTTAAAACTCTGTAGCTTTGTATCACGTCTCCCGAGAGATGAGAGGATGCAGAGCCCGGGCCACGGGTCAAAGGTCAGCCTTGCACTCTCTCTGAGCTCCGATCGAATTACAGACGTCTGAACCCACTGACACATCGGCGTGTGATGAAAGGCTTTGCTGACTCATTTGAAATCCCAAGGGGAGGTTATTTATTTGTCAATGTCAGGCTTTTAAAATTAGAACAAAGAAAAGAAACATCATCCGTGATGCGTTATTTCCATGAAGCGCCACAAAAGTAAACAGATGAAAACGTACAGGATAAAGGAGCATTTCAGCCACTTGTTTTTAACCTCGTTGACACTTTACACCATCAAAGCAGCACAGAACCCACGTGCAATAGGACACCAGATGACTGAGCTGCTTGATATTTGGTCCGGGTCAAGAACTCTCCCTTTCATCTGCCGTCACCCGTCCACACTTACCAGATAAAGCTCTCATTCCTTCAGATCCTCCTATTGTCTGTAGCTGCTGTTTGTCATGTACATCACACCTGACCCTTACACTTTTTGATCCTGGCGCTCTCTTGAAAGAGACGTGCCGCTAACAGACGGATGGATGTTTTTCTGTTTTGTTGTACAGCTGCCTGATAACCCCGCAGGGTTAAAAAAAGAAGGCTGACCGTTAGCGTTCCACACATTCCTGCAGCAGGAATGTCAAATATTAGGACTTTAAGGGATATGGTGACATCGTAATGCATCATATCCTGGTGGCAGACATTAAGTCTTCTCCTTGGGGGTCTTTTGAAGTCTAAAAAATGCAGGAAGTTCCTGAGCAAAGGTCATTGTGGTGATGCATCGCACCGTAACACACTTGCAAGAACTTGCTGAAGTATGCTCGTAATGGTCTGCCCAATAACCTCAAACCAGTTCAACTTGACTTTGAAGAAAATACAAATCTGATGACCGTTCCATTACACCTCTTTAGAAGATTAGCACACAACTGATTTTTTCTTCCTGTATTAAATAGAAGAGAAGGAAATGCTTTGACATAACTAGTCATTTCTACACATATAAATATAATCTAATCCCTAAATCCCCTTTAAGTCGAAGGCTTAGACAAGTCAAACGCAGACATGGTTTTGTAACGTTGTAATGCTTTAGGAGATGAAGGTGTAGGTTTTACTCGCTCTTAACTGATCAAGTGATGATACGGTGAAAAGTTCAGTCAACGCCTCGGTGGCAGGGCAGGTTGGGAAAGAGGAAGCTTTCTGTGACACATGAGCGTAAATGGAGAGAAAATCGGTCATTCAAAATACTTATTTTTTTATCTTCTCCAAGTCAATGAACAAGAGAAGATGTTTGTCAACTCTGGATTTAAACCCAGATCATTTAGTTGGAGGTCTTTCGAACCACTTCACCTACCACTATTATAAGTCTAGACTATGATACAATTAGCTGAGAGTAATCTATGACACACTCAGACACCTTTAACGGAGGCAAAGCAGCTCCATCGTGGCAGGTTCAGACACATAAAGCTAAATGCTAATTGTCTGTCAAAGGGGGAAGAGGAGGGAGATTTAGGGTGTGTTTGGGAGAGACTGTCTGAGACCCAGGGATGTTTAAAATCCTCCGAGCAAATATCCTTAACCTCCCTGTCTCCCTGTCTTTATCCTGTCTGGCTGCCTGGGTCATCTACATCTTTCTATCTTGAGGTTTCTCCATTGGTGACCTCGACCAAACTCGTCAAGTCTTGCGTCTCTGCAACTTTTTCATCCTTCATCAGAAAAGCGTTTATTGTACTGATTCAAATTCTCTTCTCTTGGTGTTCTTTCAATTTGTCAATTATTCACAGACATCTTTCGCCGTCATTTCCTTGTAAATAACCCTTCTTATTCTTACCCTCGGATGATTGATTTCCTCCATTTCTTAGCTTGTCGCATGGAAACGTCACCAACACGCCCACTTGCTAGCCGTGAATTGTGCAGACAATGAGTGGCTGTATTAACACATAGCCTCAGACATTATGCAGACTTTGAACTACAGAGCTGGCCTAATTAAGTCAGTTTTAATGTCCGGTCCAATCATTTGCGTTTCTTTTGTGGTAACGCCTACATAATTGTTCAGGGTTAAAGGGTTTCAGTATGCGTGAAATGGTGGTATCATTTGTTGTTGGGCAATACCATTTGGTTTTTGGATTAGTTATTAATTCATGTTCATGGCACTGGACGTGAATAAACTATGTGTTAGTTCTCTATGTATATCATTTATAGGAACAACTTAATAAAAAACTAAACTAGAAATGTTTTGCAGTTTCGCTCAGTATTGCTTGCCTCTGCTCATCAGCTCTACTGTTGTTAACAACAACCAGTCATACAGACGATTAGTCATTCAGCAGAGCAGTTAAACAGTTAATTGGAGACCTTATCAGTCAGCAGTGAGGAAGCAGGCAGCGTTTCATGTTCCTAATATTCCTCTTGTTTGAGTTTCATTGTTCACTTTGTCTTGACTTGTAAGACTTTTGGCTATATTTAACCATTTTGCAGCTTTTTCAATTGGATGCAGCTGCGATTTTGAGAGTGGGATATCTGAGAAATCGACATGAAGCTAAAATAATGCACTGCAGTCTCAAGTTGCTTTGAAATCTCATATTCAGGGCAGATTCCCAGACCTCTTTTATCACTGACAGAAGTTGTGATTTAGTTTTCCACGATGTGTGTCAAGCATCTGTCATCGTCTGAAGAGTCAAGTAATTTCAACACTCCACAGGGGAACGGATTCATTACTAAATTTGATCTGTTTTAAAAACTCTCCGACATAATGACTGCTGGAAATACTGTGTGATATTAAGGATGTCAATAAGACAATAATTTTAGAGGACATAAAGTATTGGACATGTGGTGACAATGTGCATACAAAGCAGAGTTGCAGTGAAAGCCCTCACACTGGTTTGTCTAGCAGCCAGCCAGGCACTCAACTCAGAGTTCTCCCTCACCAGTCCTCACCCCTGGGGGACAGAGGCTGGCAGGACGCCCTGTGTTTTTGTCTTAGACACGCTATGGCTGTCTGCCACTTGCAGTTCCTCTCGCAGCAGTTTTTTCGACCTCGGCCAATCACAGCTCGGCTCAGGTCGCCACAGAGGCCAGACAGGGCGGTCTCCGCAGACTGAGCGGGAGAGGAGCTCACGTGAGACCTGTTTATGATTTGTCAGAGGGGAGATAGGGAGGGTGAAAGATAAAAAATAGAAATCTAACTGGGGGAAATTCAATAAAAAGCTGCATTCTCACAGGACACGTTTTCTTTGCCTGTGAGAGAATCACACTGACACCAGAACTCACATCTAGTTTGTACTATTGTTTTCTAATGTATTATATGAATTTATTATCAGCATTATCCTGCAAAATCATCATTAACTCACTTTAACTTTTTCCATTGCCCTATTAGTTTTTCAATTACATTTCTAGTTCATTGTAAAGAAAACATGTTATTCTTGCATTTGTTCAATGTTTGTTTATGAACGTAACAGTACATTATTAATGTATAATTATGTATAAATGTGGCAATACTCTATGTCATTATGGTCATGCTAATAAAGCTATTTGAATTCAATTGATAAATGAATATTGGGAAGAGACGGAGAGAGAGCTCTGAAATGAAGTTGAGAAATGTTCAGTTCGCGGGAAAGCAGGAAGGGAGGGATCAGAGGGGAGTAAAGGGAGGAGGAGGAGGAGGAGGAGGAGGAGGAGGAGGAGGAGGAGGAGGAGGAGGAGGAGGAGGAGGAGGAGGAGGAGGAGGAACACAACACAGCACTGGACTCTGCTTTCATGCTATAGACATTTCCACTCATCAGCTGTTAGTCATTGCTTTGGCTCATAAGCTCCACACATTTCTCTACGTGACCAATTACTTTAGCCAACTGGGGACTTTATTCGATTAAACTGCTGTCGGCCTTTCTGACATATAAGGAAAGTCTGGAGATTCAATTACACCGTGCAGTATTCCAAGGTATAGCATTTGATGAAGGAGGAGAAGAGGGGGATAAAGCTAACATCTAGAAAGAAAATGTACACTACTATTCTCAAGACAATTCCAACCAAAAATATCTTTATGTTCTTTCTAAAATGCAACAGAAAGGAACAGACAAGACAACCAGGCAGGAAATTGATGGAGCTGGTTTGATTCTGCCAATGACGATTGACAAATTCCCCTTTTTATGATTAGATACAACCACTCTAATGCTGCCTGACTGGAATTCAAACTTTGACAGGTGTTTTAAATTGGGGCAATCAACTTGAGAAGCCACTCCAAGGAAGGCCTGAAATAAACATGTCCTTATATTAACACACCTTTCTGTGTTCAATTACGAGACTCTTCAAGGTTCAAGGTTCTTTATTTAGTCATACGAACATAGCTACAGTGTAGTAATGCCGATGAAAATCTTGTGTCACAGCCTTCTCCAACAGTGCAACACAAAACACAGATAAACAGAAAAATATAGTGCAAGTAAATAGTAATACAAAAAGAAAAATAGTTTTAAAAAAGTGAAATAGTGAAATAGTGCAATAAGAGTATATATGGAAGTTATTGAAATATGATATATAGGTAAATAGATACATAATTTTTAAGTAGCAGCCAGATGAATATTAAGGATGTTGTTTCAACTGTTCAGGTGTTTAACAGACACACTTATTGCCTGTGGGATGAAACTGTGCCTGAGTCTGGTGGTTAGTCCGGATGCTGCGGTAACGCCTGCTAGACGGCAGCAGAAAGTAGCTTTTAAAGTACAGTTTGACTCTTTGCCTTAAGGGCTTATATTGGGGCAGCACAACCATCTGTAAACAAAAACAACATGTTAAAATCTAGATACCCATAGTTGATAAATTAATTGTCTTTTAGCTCTGTATCAATATTCACCAACTCCGCATGGGGAATATCTGGTTCTTTAGTGGATTAATGCTCTGATAGGTTTAGGTCTGTCTGCTGTTGTTGATGATGAACATGTAACGTACAATTGGTTAACCACAGCATTCAGACTAAAAATAGATACCTGTTCCTGGAAATGATACTGTTGAGACTGAACTAAAACAAATAGCTGAGGACTGTAAAAACCAAAACAACGCGCTTAAAAGGGCTAAAAGCCATTTAGCGCTCTTTAGATCTTAGGGTGCTACTTTTACCTCCACTGTAGAGGTTATGTTTGCCTTTGGTTTGTTAGTTGGTCAGCAGGATTAAGATAATTCCAGGCACTATGGTCATGGCACTTGGTGAAAAGATGAAGCTCGGGCCAAGGAAGAACCCGTTCTTAGAGCAGATCTAAACCAAGTTGACACTCATAATTTTTCACTCGCTAATAGTAATACTACTTGTCATTATACTAAATGTTTACCAAAGGCAAGGGCTGCAGTGACGAAGCAGTAGCTATGTCCCATTATTCTTTGCATGTTTTGTAAATCTTTTATATTGTTGCTTTTTCTATTTTTGCACAATGATGCTTTCCAATCCTATATTTTGTGGTGTGCATGTGATTACAAATTGTTAAACCCTGTGTGTGAACTAACATAGTTTCAGTGTTCTCCTGACTCACATTGATACATGTACAGTAGATGATATATATTATGTGGTCTTTGATATTTGTATTCAGTGCATAGTTAGGGAATGTATGTAGCTTTATATTCTGAAAAAAAAAACCACATCAAAAAGATGAAGTAAAATTCTGAAGAATGAGTTGACAGTCACGTGTTTAGTGCTGACATTTTTTTCTTAGCGAATGACCTTTAACTTATTTTCAAAGTGGAAAGACAAGCAACAATTTCAAGTGAAATAAATGACTTTGTTTTTAAAGAAAACTTGTGCCAAAAAGTGTCCAAACAGCCAGTGCGATCCAACAGATTTTCATTGAAAAAGAACGCTTGCCAAGCTCCACATCGCTGTTATAAATCAGCCCCAGCGTACATGTCCTGTATGGATAATATCCCAACTGTCTTCGCAGCGCCCCTGTTTTCTCTGCTCAGAGTTTTTTGGTAGGACTCCAACTAAAGCACAGGCCTCCTTTTTACTGGCTCTCCTCTCATTTCCATCACTATCACTTCACCATTCGGATCTGCTGCTGGCCTCCTTTCTCTCTGTCACATCCAAGAGGTCAAAACGCGGTCATCCAGCAATAATTGAAAAGACATGGGATGAAATGAAAGCAAAAAATATAGTGAAAACAAAGGGGGAAATGCGGCCACTTTTGATGACAAATTGGCCAGCTGAGCTTTATTTTTTTGCTCTCGTTGTAAGACAAAGAAATTATGTTTTCGCCCATTTTTAATAAAGCAGTCGAACTCTATTGGTTATTACATCAGCTGCATTTTACTGTAATTGGCAATACTTCACTCGCTTTGAAGGTCTCCGTAACCTAATATAGACTTCCAATCCTAGTTTTCTTCACCCGTATATGACCCAGGTTTCATATATGTTTCTTTATCCTTTAATGCTTGTATCACATACAGCTCATTGCTGCTTCTGTAGAAATCCAAACATCAAGGAAGCCCTTTCCATTGATTCGATTTACCATCAGTGCTTTTCCAACAGAGGGCTGGTTTCTCCCATTTAATCACCTGGTTCTTTATATGTGTATCTTGACTACAAACAAAAGTGCCATATGTCACTTTATCCTAAGTATCTTTAAGGTCCATCACCTAAGACCTTTTTCTTTACCGCTGAAGAACCATAATGTATGCAGGAGTTTTGAACATTTGTTAATCAGTGCCAGGATCTCAAGTATTATTTTTCCAGGTGCTGCTATGTGCAGCTTTTAAAAATGTTCTAGTACAGCATGAACTATCCAGTAATAACTCCAGGCACTGGGATGCATACAATTAACCAGCACTGACATTTACGGTAAGGTGCAAAGGGTGATGAGCCTTGACCTCAAAGCTTGTTAACACAATTTTATAGTAGAGTTTTAATCAGTTAATACACACTATCAGTATTGGCATTCATATTAACCTAGGGTTTGATAAATTAATTGATTTACAACTTAAAGGGGCCCTATTATCACTTCGAGCAATAGAACTATTAACAAAGCACTTATATACTAATAAAGGACTGGCTTACCTAAAGCCAGTTGAGTAGCACTTGAAATGTTTTAGCTCTATGAAAACCTGATGTACTTATATGATTCTGTTTTCTTCAAGTTTGTATTTTGTTGGTCGAACGCACTTATTGTAAGTCGCTTTGGATAAAAGCGTCAGCTAAATGCAATGTAATATGCTTTAAGGGGTTATCCCTTTCACCTGAAGTGTGTTGTATAGGTTTTAGTGCATGTAAATGGTCTGCAAAAACTAAAATCTTAAAGATTTTGAACATTACATAGGCAAAAAATACAAGTATGAAACCTGTAAAATTAGCATACCGTAATTGGGCCTCTCTAATTGTAGTATTTGCATTTCCCTTGATACTACCAAATCATTCATTTACATTTCAGCTGCACATGCCAATGCTTCTTACACCTCATCAACGGTATTCTACTATTGTGACATAATAACGCAGCAGTCATTCATCTGCATAGTTGAATAGTTTTACATTTAGCAGATGATACTTTGAGTAGTTTTACTTCTTTCATATCTGGTAATACATAATTTATCATAAATCTCAATCTAGAAAACATGTGTTGTGGCCCTGTGGCCTTTCATAAAAAATATAGACGGGTCTTATTACTATCTTGTTGCATCATAACAGAATAATTGACAAACATGTATATCAAGCATGAAAAATGGCCTGCAGTGTTCTGGCAGTCAGCCATCAGCGTCAGCTTTATTACCATAACGATGCAGTAAACAAATAAACTCTGTCTGCAGCGAGTCATGTGACGTTCACCTGCTGCCGTTTATTTACACACCCTGCATATGATACATTTTTCATCGCTGGGTGTTGAAATAGGAACTCTTCTTACCAATGCATGTTTACAATTTTAACGCAGACATAACAAAACACAAATGAAAATGATCTGAATGATATTTTGCGAAACAGCAGATTAAAGCAACGCTAGATGTCAAACAGGATTAATGTTGTGTGGCAATGATAGATTCACGCTATGCAGGCGTGTGCTAAACAAACCCATCTCTTTGTCAATGGATGTGTACACTCCTTCCAACATGTGTTTAATCCCTTAATGGTAGTCAAAATGTTTGCTCATGCAATTATATAAGAAGCAGAATATTCCTTATCCCACTTTTCCATGAGCTGTGTTGGAAAAGCCTTTAAAATGGAGTTATATTAGCCACCTGTTCCTGATCCGGAGGCATTAATGGACGGGTGGAAGTCGCGTGCGATGCCTGCGGTTCAGACATGGTAAAGACATAGACAGAGACGTATACCCCTCTCCTCGGGCACATAAAACAGAGACAGGTCCAGGCACGGCAGAGAGGGGGAGGAGGGGGGAGGAAGTGTGTGATGGAGGGAGTTAAGTAAAAGAATGCATGTAGAAAAAGAAGTATAGATGGTGAAAGGTGGAGCTGGGTATTTCATCAGTTGCCTGGCAATTACATTTGACTCATGCAACACCGTAGGGTTTGTCACAGCCTAGTAGATTAAATCAATAAACGTTTCTATTAATAATCTATTGCTCCTCTCAGTTTCAAATCTTTATTAGCATATTGTCTGTGACGGTTAAAGGGGCCCTTTTATGCTAATCTTCTGGTTCATAATTGTATTTTGTGTCTCTATTGTGACATGATTCCATACTTTAATGTTCAAAAAGCTCTTTATTTTTCTCATACTGTCTGTGCTGCAGCACCTCTTTTCACCCTCTGTCTGAAACCAGAGCCCAGTCTGCTCTGATTGGTTAGCTGGCTGGCTCTGTTGTGATTACTCAACTGCTTAGAGATGTCCCGCCCCTTAGCCTGTCACTTATGGCGCATTTCCACTACAGCGCGGAGCTCGCTTTAAGCTTTAAACGCGGCCCGTTTTTGGTTGCGTTTCCACTTGGGGTAGTTCCGGCTAGCGGGTACTATTTCACCGTTTTTTTGGCCCCATACAATCGAGGTTCTTTCCGGGCTGAGTATGCTAAACTAGAGAGAGAATCGCTGGCAAGGGGGCTATAACTACAACAAAATGAACATATTTGACCGTGATTTAATTGTAATACACGTTTAAAAATGATGCCGAAGTAACAACATACTGATACTGGTTAGTAAAAACCATGAATTAATGCTTTGACAAGTCTGCAGACAGACGGCAGGCGAAAAACCTTTTAAAATGCGTGTTTTCTGAATGGAGATAGGCTAAGCTAACGCAGTATATGCTCCGACCGTCCACACTCACAACAACGGCCTATACAGACATAAATAAACCAGCGACTGTATTTGCCATGACACAGACAGTCTGTGGTTTGTACTTGTTTAACTTTTGTCTAGTTTCTGAACAGATATGAGGAGCTGTGGCTCTGAGTGCTAAGAGCTAACGGCTGATGTTGTTTCTCTGTGGTTCTCATTGAAGATGACGTCACGGCTCCGCCTACACTGCATTACTATAGTTACTGCCCCAGCTACTAAACTGTAATGGAAATGCAGCATAAAGTGAGCCAGTCCTAACAAGGCCTAACGAGGTCTAGCCATACCGAGCGAGGCCCTGTAGTGGAAATGCGCCATTACAATGTGTTGGAGCGCTAGCAAATAGAAGAGTGAGTGTATAGTAGTGATGCGACTATATTATGGAAGTAAACAAAGGAGTCCATTGGAGGCGTTTCATGCAGGGGAGGGTGTGAGTGTGTGGGAAAAAAAACTCCCTCTTGAGGGAACTTGTGGATTTTTGCTTTTGCAGACCATTTACATGCACCAAAACCTATATAACACACTAAAGGAAATAATAAAAACATAATAGGGCCTCTCTTCTTCATCAGCATCAAGTAACCAACAGCTATACAAACTCAACCAGGACTCTTTTTCCATTTCTGGCTTATTGATTTTTTACATTTTTCAATATTTGTCTTATTGTATGTTTTGAATATGTCTCTACTGTACAATGTACAGTACAGTGTTTATGTAGGTGTGGCTCTTTTCTTTGTCTGTTTATGCTTTGTGGCCTTTGCTGCTGCCCACTTCCTCCTGATGTTATCTAAACTAACCACTTTTTCAACCTGACTACCAACTGTCCGGAAAAGCCAACATGACACCAGACATTTCAGACAAACAAAAGCTTTATGATATGGGTAAATCGAGAATTGCTGATGCTTTGAGTTATAATACAAATAGAAGACACATGAGAACAGAGGAGCTTTTTCTTTCCCTGATGACCTCACCACTGTGTAGAAGGCAAAGAGGGTGCAGATCTGTGTGTGTTTTTCGTGTGTGTGCTCATGACTCGGCTTTTTGCTCGCGGTTCTTTCTTCAAGAGTTTCGATGACATCACTTATCAAACAGGACTCTTGCTTGCTCAGACTGCAGGACTGAGACACAGCAAATCTTTTGTTTGGATTGACTTTCGTCCACTGGTGTGCAACAGGATGAGTTTCCCCCACTTGAGCTTAAGCTGTAGGCTACAGACTTATGACTAATTCATGTGTGTGTGTCGGGGGGTTAGGGTTAGGTTCAGGTGTTCTAGGGTTAGGGTTAGGGTTACCACTAAGGTTTCTCTATAGGGGAATCTCGCAGTAGATATATTTTTGCACATTTGTATGCACTTATTTTGGAATATTTGTGTTAATTGAAAGACTTAAAATCAGTATAATCATTATGAATGCCTTGTAACAATAGAAATAGCATTGTTTCCTTTAATTGAGCTAATTTGAATTTGACAAGGGGTACAAAGTATCCTGGATGCCATACCATGCACACCTGAGGGTGAATAAACAGTGTAAATATCATCATACTAAATTATCAGGGTGTGTGTTACAAGCTGGTGACAGTCTAATCATATTACCTCCTCTGATCCCCTTTTACAAAAGCGCTGTCTCCACCCTCAAGGAGGCATTGTACAGCAGAAAATACAGTGAGTACGCTGCCAAGGTTACAATTTTTTATATTATCTTAAATTATTTTTGTAGGTCAAATTGCTGGATGAGATGGACATTTTAAATGCAGTTTGGATGGTTGAAGTCCATAAAGTCACTGTGACACTACCAAGTCCAAGCAATTGTTTTTCCCGCCATTTTGATGCAGTAGGTTTTAGGGAGCAAAATATCAGTAGGCTACTAGCATGTGGGCTATTTTAACATTTTGACCCGTGGAAACATACATTATTAATTTAAAGGTATGTTCAATGTTTTGTAACAACCACAACATTCAAAGTATTGATCTGGACAGATTGTGCTCCATCATGCTGTTCCTCCCACTGAAGTGCATCCAGAGAGAAGCACAGGTAATGTGTACCTGCATGAAAAATAAAACCTTAATGATTAGTTTTTAAAAGTTTGTGTGGAGAGAGCATATGTTTTCGTCCCTTGGGATAAAGTGGTGCGAAAATAAAACCCTATTGTGGAAATTAGCACAGTGCACTTTTCTCAGTTTTGATTATAGTGTAAACATGAATTACTGCATGTTTGTGTATTTTGCAATATGAACCTCTTCTTCGAATAACCTGCGCTGAAAACTCAACATTTCCCAAACTAGTTTTAAAACAGATGGAAGCGCAACAATAAAAAAAAAGGCAAACCCTTTTTAATATTTTATATAATTTCCTCTTTTTGTTTACCTACATGCAGACTGTGGCAGGTGTTGGCCACCCTGGCAACAGAACACGGAGTGTGAAGTCGCTCTCCGGAGAAAAGCATATTGGTGTGTGAAAGGCTCTGAGTCTGGTGTGTGTGTGTGTGTGTGTGTGTGTGTGTGTGTAACCTCATCATTGCTGATGAGTGATAGAGTACATAAGCCTGCTCACACGCCACATCTCAAACAAGCCAGCAGTACGTGTGAGAAGCCATTCATCCTGAGTAACCGTGGTAAACAATGCTCACACCCTATTAAGCTGTCACAGTGTGACCACTGAACCTACCCTATAATCTTTACCATAATGACACTCTTTATTCTTTACAGTAATTGGGGCGCTGCTGACACTCACAGACGCACACACACTGAACAAACAGTGTAAAGTATTTACTGTACAGTACATGCTAACCCATAGAGTAAAAACACACACACTCTTAACACAATGCCTTCCACCAGAAATGCCCACGCGCTGTTCTTTCCTGTGACCTTAGCTGTGAGTTCATTCTTCCCTTCGCACATATGGAGCGCTGGCAGCGTCTCCGCTCTCGGCTGCTGCTACTATCAGCACATTTTTAATTGCCTGGCTTTAGCATATAACAGCCTCCGTGATGACAGCATGCTTGTTTATTTTTATATGCAACCATATACTGTAGGTTCCAATAGCCCGGACCGTATAAGGTATATATGTGGTGTTTTCCACCCAATTTTTATTTTAAGCAGTGTGCAAACAAATTATACTTCGGAGTAATTTCTTGTGGAAAGTGTCTATAAAAGGCAGTTTCTTGTGTATAGTGGCAAACCTGACCTCTGATCATATATGCAATGTCAGTGGACTCGAGTTACTGGATAAAGGTTAATGTCCTGTCTGTTTTTTGCGTTCCTGTGCGTCTTGAATAAACAGAATACGCCACAATGTTGTGGATATTACCATGGGAGCAGAGCCGAGTGAGACAATCGGGATGAAATTAACAAATGCCTCCGTCTCACAGTTTCCTGGAGATTTAATATAATAAATATTAAACTTTTAGAAATAAGGGTTCAAAGGGTAAGAGAAATCTGGAAAAAACCTGAATATATGTGGACACTCTTGTCACCACACGACATCAGAGTGACTTACTCTAGTCAAAGAATACTGGATTAACCAGCTGAACTACACCCTCCTCATTAAAGTGACATGTTATTACAACCTGGACACGCAATGCCTTTCATTAGACAACGTATAAAGGCAGGACCTCGCCCTTTTTTTCCATGGTCATACATTAATTGTTGATCTGAACAAGCTGTCAAGTGGCAGTGCAGAAGAATCTCACTGCCCTGTCTGGCTCAACTAGATAAACCTGCACCCCATTAGACTGTACTGTACAGCGCTGACTAATGTTACAAACATAGCAACCAGAGCTCAAGCCATCCTGGCCAATGCAAAAAGGTGTGTTGGGCTTTGTATGTAAGTGGCCAAAAAATGTACTCCAAAGCCTGTCACACTTCCTGGGAGCTTGGTTTGTTAGCTTTTATCAAAATAGCTCACATTAACTTTTTTTTCACTTGCCATTCAGTAGTTATTTTTTCACATTGCAGGTGTTTTTCTCTAATTTCCGTTGATACCCATCACGTTCCTTTCCTCTATTCATCCATCAGAAGCTCTCGTCTAGAAGAGACTCCCACCCAATGTGTGTGACAGGAATGTATCACATATGTGGCCATTCAAACCCACCCTAACCATTGACATGGTATAAATGACGCATAATGTGTACAAACAAATGTTTTCCCAGTTGATACACATCCACACCACAAATTCAAGAAGTCTGCATTATTTTTACTAACACCGACAGGGAAAGTCCTTCGGCAGGAAGCATTATAGCAAGTAATCCAAGAAATATGGTAAGAAGTCATCTAGGTTTATCCTGTTCACACTGGAAAGGGTCAAGATCTGTAGCAAAGGCTAATGTAACGCCTCAAGCAATGAGGTAATCGTTGACCAATATTCTGCCTATATTTGTTTACAAGCAAAGTATACACACATACTCAGTGTGGATGTTTAAATATATATAACTGGGGATCATATATCACAGTATACGTGATGCAAGGGGAAGGGATGTTAACAAAACGGGCTCAGCTGGTATCACTACACCAATTCCACTGTTGACTATACAGAACTGGTAAGATGGCCATGTATTGCCAGTAAAAACAAAAATCCGGTTCAGAGCCTGCAGGATAAGAAAGGTGCGTTAGGGCTGCACGATTTTGGGAAAAAATGTAATTGCGATTTTTCTGACAAATATTGCGATTGCGATTCGAATTGCGATATTTATTTTTAAGCGACCCAACGGAAGTTTATTGTAAAATGCGGCCATAACTCCGGCTAGGAAGGTCGTATCAACATACTCCCGTCTCTAGCACCCCCGTACCCCGAGCAACGAGTGAAAGAACTAAACTTACATTAAACTTCCGTTGGGTTGCTTTAAAGTCAAGCTTCAGTTAAAGACCCTTTTAGATGTAGAACATGTGATGGAGCATTACTAACCTGACTCAGATGGTTTGTTTCACCAAACTATCTAGGAAAGCTCCATTGGAAGCCATTTGGAAAGGGCAGGCACTTTCAAAAGCACTTGGCAGGTGATTGGATCAATCTGTCTATCATGGGCCACTTCTGATTGATTAACAATGGCTGGTACATGTGGAGCACAGCACTTCTGATTGGTGGGGATGACTGACACACAAGAAGAAAAAAAAAAAATTGTAAAAAAAGTTTTAAAAAATCGCAGGCTTTGCGATTTCATAATCGCATCATCTCGAATCACGATTTCGATTTAAAATCGATTAATCGTTCAGCCCTAGTCTGTGTCAATAAATCATCAGAGGGTGTGTTACTGTACATCAGCTGATGGATTATTAAAATAAAATACACCATACAGTGTCACACTATTGTGAAAAAGGAAAGCATACCAAGGGGTGGTTTCTTGTAATTCCCACAACACAGGTTATTTAGCCAAGTTAGTGTTCCTTTCATTTCCTTTGGTATCAATCCTTTAGTGATGAAATTGCAAGTCATGATGCTGTGATAATGTGGGTGTGAGTTATGGAAAATTACCACTTAACCTTACAGTACCCAACAATCAGTAAACAACTCTACGGGCAATTAAGTGGGATTCTGTGTGGCTCAGTATTCAGAGCTTCAAAGAGAAGTTTGCAAATGTTCGATTGAAAACGAGATAATTCTTATTTGTGTGTTAATTTAAGAGTTAATTGATGCCTTCAACATCCCTAACAAACATTGCCACGTGTGTATCATAGACCTGGTAACAAACTGCCTTAGAAGTGCACAAATAGAGTATTGCTGTTTGTTTTATATTCAGAAAAAGGGTAGAAAACTAGAACAATTTACTCATTAATACCCACAACTGTACATAGCACTTTAGCAGGGTCAGATAGTCCTACTCCTTTAAGTCATTTCACTGTCCACATTGTAAAAAGGGTGTTGGTTGACATACCAACATTTTCCTCTACAGAAAATATCTATATATCAGAAATAATGGGTGAAAAATTGAGTCATGGTGTGCGGGGAAACTGTGATTCAAAATAATATATTTTTACGTTGTTCTATCTATCACGTTGTTCTATCTATCCTGTTGGTCTATACGAGATAAACATATTTTACAGAGGACATTCAACCTCCATATGGTGTTTAATATACACACAGAGGGAGATCTCCTATATGAATATTTCTGCAAGACGGGGTTAGAGACAAGTGATCGCATTATTGGGAAAATAAATATGTTTTCAATCCAATAGACATACTTTGTGGATAATTCCAGGCATCTGTGTCTAAAATGCACTCACAGCAAAGCCGTGTAGCAGAAGCAGGAAAGCTAGCGAGGCTAAATGCAGACCACAAAATAGATAGTTTGGTAGCAGTCACGGGATGGTCTACCAGCTGAATGACAGTCCTTGTGCATCATCAAGCTAAACTCTCTGCCTCGTGACAAATCAACCTGAACTTCATAACTACCACTCACGCTGGAAGAGGGAGGAAAAGAGAGGGAAAAGGAGGGAGAGAGGGACGGCGTGCGACGCGAGGAGTGCTCCCTATACTTAGTGAACTTCTGGCGTTTTAATGGGCCTGACGTAGTTCCATGCTGTGGTCTGAGGTCTCTCCACCAGCATCTATTTTCCTTCAGAACGAGTCGGAAAAAAGCACGGAGCATTAAAGCAGGCTAAAAATGTGTCTGATGGCAACCACCCTTGGCTGAAAATAGACCAAGAAGGGTATTATTATCATTAATGAGGTATACATTTGTCCACTGACTTACCCCGGAGTCATAGGCAGTTAAAATTATTCTGGAGTTTGCCCTTTTTTTTGGCTGGTTTGGTGAAGCTTAGCTATGAAGATGCTGCGTAAAGATAACCTTTTAGATTAAGCTGACACAATGAGAGTCTCAGTTTGTTGTAGACTGTCATGCATGTTTTTAGCCTATTACCTTTAAACCAAATGTCCTCTTTCCAAAGCAAAATGTTTGTTTTGAGGTATTTTCTGAACCTTTTCCTTTTGGTGTCAGAGGGTTACGGTTAGGGTTATTGTCACTCACTGGAAATACCCATTTGGTTTTAAAGCCTGTTGGCGCCTGGGTAAAATGGCAAGAGGCAGAGTTGTAAAAACCCCTTTGTAATTTGGTCACAAACAACCAAGTCTTTTGCCGTTCCTTGTCCGATAATTTTGGCATCGGTCCTTAGCAACCAAAGTTCCCTGAATGTCTTCGTCTATCCAATTCTGGTAGCAGTTTTGGTGTAAATTACACTTTTGCCAATCTTTTTTTAGATATTTAGATTAGATCTATTAAAAGGAAATTCATTGGATAGGGGAGAACTTTGACCTACTATTGATTTTAGAGAAAATGTCTATAGGTTTCATCTTCTGGGGGCCATACATTTATGATAAATCTGTCTCATTACAATGCATCCAATGGTTGCTAAATAATGAGGAAAAAAAGACTGACCCGCTGGTTTTCCTCTGACTTGGCATTACTCTTTAAGAAGAGGAATAGAGCCTGGTGGTGACCATAAAAGGGATGCATCTCCACCCACTGGTTAGCATATAGGGATTTAAGGAGCAAAGGCACAACTGCAGTAAAAGCGGCCAAGTGAGTATACAACTTAAACTTACTCACTTGTTCCATGTCAGACCTGGCCAAATTCTGGAAGGCACCATATATAACTACACCATCCCTTTATCTCTAAGTTATTTAATTGCAGTCAGAGGACTGTAGGTTTTTTACATTCTGCTGATACCATATGTAGTTCTCCTGCAAACAGCAATTACAGTTTGTCAACTGTCTTTGTTAACCCTTCTTCACTACTTAACGCTTTACCACGCTATCAGCTACATACGGATGGCTGGCTCTGATTCAAGAGGTGTTTATCAGACAGACATAAGTCTGTGAGCGTAGGGACATCTTATCTGAATTCATTTTTGATGCCAGGAAGTGAGTGTCTACGGTACCACAGGAATCTATTGCTGGGCTGCTCATAAGTTTTATATATGATAATACTATGCAGACGATACACTTTTATACTGTGCTTATTCTGTTAGATAAGCCATTTAGAAATTACAACTCACCTTCAAGATATTGCGAAATACTATAAAATAATGTAAATAGGTAATGAAAATAAAGTACATGCTGTTCTCGAGATCCAGAGATATAGTTATTTGCCGACTGTATCTCCACTTGGACTATTTTTAAGGTCGCATTCACACCTAATAGTCCGCTTCTCTGGCACCAGACGACAGTTTGTTACATTGTTTCATTTTTCAGAAGGTTCGGTTTGCGTTCACACCGGTTCACACCATAGACTGTGGTTCACACGGGCAAAACTCAAACGGACTATAAACTTTAAACACAAGTCATGTGCACGGAAATGCTGTTCAACAATTGGTCAGACATTAAGGGGGTAAAAAAGCAAATCCCGGCAATTTCTACAGTAGCCTCCGCAGTGGAGCATCGGCAGGTTATTTTCATGCTGCTGTTAATCTGGAGATCAACAGACTCTAGAGGACGGCGCATAAGATTATATAATCAGACGACGTGCATTAAAAAACATTATAACACATATAATGAGAGACGTTCTGCAGTAAGGAGGAAGTTTCACCGACGACAGGTGGCTCTTACTTCTATGTATAGTTGACGGAGCATTTTTTATGTTTCTCTCTTTCGCTAAAGATTTTGAAGACATCCGTTTCTTGTGACGCATAAATACTACGCTTCCTGTGTTTTGGTGCGGACTGCGTTCACACCAGCGATGATCCGCTCCAGAGTTCACTTGCAAGCAGTGCGAGGCCACCTCTTTTAAGGGGACCAGAGTCCGGTTGTTTAGTTCACTTCAGAGGTCTCGGACTGCGTTCACACTGAGCCAAACGAACCACATCGAGGGTTAAACGCACCAGGGTTCGATTCAACCGGACTATACAAGGCTGGTGTGAATGCGACCTAAGAGTAGGTCAAAAGGGCAATCTATCATTAACACCTTCTTATCAATACATATAACAGAGTCAAAGCAAGGCCTGTGTGTATAAAATGTATCTGTCAACCTATGATATTTAGAAGTCAATGTGTTTTTTTTGTCAGAACCATTTACCTTGAATGCAACTCATGCTGTCACTGTAAACTGTTTAAATACTGTCTATTGCAAGGGGTACCTGCATCTTTATTGTTTTAGCATCACTATTGTTGCCTTGTTTTGAATTCAAATGAATAGCAAAATAAGGTTGGACAATATGAGATAGTGAAGCTGTGTCACATGTGTTTATCAAAACAACCCCTCTGGACATCAGCGGCTACCAAAAAACAACACCCATGGTTTCCATGGCACTCTGATGGACGGCAAAACAAACACAAGGAATAAAAAAACGTCTCTTCCTTTTTTGTCTTTCTTAATTTAGAAGTTTTCCAACCCACTGATCCTTCATGCTACCCAAATTCCTTTCATAAGACCAGGCACGTTTCAGAGGATAAATCATAGACCAATATTAAGATGACCTTGTTCATTACTTAAATTACCCATTTATTGCCACATCAATCACATCATCTCTAAGCTATTGAAGATATTAGATCACACAAATGTAAGTGTGACGGAGCGGGTCACAGAGTGACTGACTCCGTCACTGACAGCCGACACACACACACACACACACACACCACACACACACCAAACATTTCCTGCTCTCTTCCGTCAAATGAACCATGCAATTTCTTATTTATTTTACTTTTGTTTAATTATGGGGAATGATTATGTTAAGAGGTGGTTAACCTGTTTATATTTGGGTCGGATTCTTTTGTTGAAATGTGGTTTTGAGTTGATTGTGTCACCTGTTGACGGTGAGCCTGTGGGAGGGGCTATGGGGTCAAAAGGGACGGTGTTGGTTCCTTGGATTTTTTCGGACTGTGTCACTCGGAAGAATGTTGCAATGAAGGCAACAGTTGGGACATCTTTGGGAGTTGGTTGCAGAGAAGGCAAACCAGAGCATGTTTACTCTAATGAGTGATGGACGGCCTGTTTGTGGATTTTATTTTGTTGTCTAACTTGTGCTGGTTCGCTATTTTGTTGTTGTTGCTGATATAAATAAAGTTTGTTTGGAGCTTAAACAACCGACTAAGCCATGTATCGAATGGACGAATTGAACCCCGTCACATATGGTGTCAGAAGTGGGATGGCTAGTCGGAGGAAGCTGGGCGGCCTTTGCGGAGCGGCGAACGGGACTACGATCCCGGCGTCAGCAGCAGGAGGAGAGCGCGGCTGCCGGGTCGGAGCGGGCATGGGAGACGAGGATGAGGACGGGTCCTGGGTGGGCCCAGCGGCTCCTGCGGCCTCGGGGTCGGCCAGTGGACCAGGGCGAGAGGGGTTCCTGTTGGCGGAGCTTCGGGACCTACGGACTTCTGTTTCGGTTGGTGATCCGTATCTTCGGTCGGACTCCGATGGCCGGCCTGGTCGGCCGGCGCCTGGGTGGAGGCACTGTGCGGTGCGGAGATTCCACAGTGCCAGTGCGGTGAGGACATGCGAACTGTTTGTTGCGGTTTGGGACGCATTGCCAAAGCGTGGAGGTGGCTGTTTGTCTTTCCAGGTTGCCGCACATCGCCAACCTTGGGGAGGGAGAGGATAATGTGACGGAGAGGGTCACAGAGTGACTGACTCCGTCACTGACAGCCGACACACACACCACACACACACCAAACATTTCCTGCTCTCTTCCGTCAAATGAACCATGCAATTTCTTATTTATTTTACTTTTGTTTAATTATGGGGAATGATTATGTTAAGAGGTGGTTAACCTGTTTATATTTGGGTCGGATTCTTTTGTTGAAATGTGGTTTTGAGTTGATTGTGTCACCTGTTGACGGTGAGCCTGTGGGAGGGGCTATGGGGTCAAAAGGGACGGTGTTGGTTCCTTGGATTTTTTCGGACTGTGTCACTCGGAAGAATGTTGCAATGAAGGCAACAGTTGGGACATCTTTGGGAGTTGGTTGCAGAGAAGGCAAACCAGAGCATGTTTACTCTAATGAGTGATGGACGGCCTGTTTGTGGATTTTATTTTGTTGTCTAACTTGTGCTGGTTCGCTATTTTGTTGTTGTTGCTGATATAAATAAAGTTTGTTTGGAGCTTAAACAACCGACTAAGCCATGTATCGAATGGACGAATTGAACCCCGTCACAGTAAGTACATCTTGTTTAGAATTGCAGTAGCTTTTTTAACCGGAAATATTTACATACATTGATTTTTGTCTTTTTTAACTCTTATTATTGCCAGGACATCTTTAACAAGTGAACTTCAGAGCGTTTTCTATTATAGTCTTGCCTAATTTGGCAAATTGACTGTGATGTTAAATACAACACAACACACATTTATACTGCACATGTGTATGTATGTATGTATATGTGTTCCTTAGAGGCAGCCATTGGGTTCATGATGACGCATTAACCCTGTATGAACTACACTGAGAGAGATAAAGGAGGTGTGACGAGAGAGTAAGAACAGGAAGAGAGAGATAAGGCCAAGTACGATGAGGTATGGTGTTCCTGATGACCAGGCGGGAAGTGTGTGTGTGTGTGTGTGTAAGGGGGAGTTACAGTAGAGGGAGGTAGTTGGGTGAGGAATATAGAGAGAATAGGGGAGGAGAGAAGAGTAAAGTGCAGGGGAGCGAGGGAGGACAGAGAGTGAGGGAGTTATCTTATCTTGGCTTGTGTATCGCAGTGGCCTGCTATCATGCACATGGGGGAGAGCGTTCTTTATCGTAAGCCAGGAGTAGTCGAGATGACTCCTATACTGTTTTTGTTTTTTTAAATGAAGTAAATAGATTTTTTTAATACTGGTGTTTGTGGGGTGTTTGGGTGGCTCACCTTATAAAGGGGAGTCCAAGAACTAAGGCTTTAAATCTGACTCTCCCTTTGCCTGAATCACCTATATTTGACTCCTTTGTTTACTTAACTGACATAGTGACATCACTATGTAACAATCATACTTCTTTTGGCTAGCGCTCAAACACAATGCAAGTGATAGCCAAGTGGTGGGACATTTGCGATATATTTCTAAGCGGTTGACCAATCACAACAGAGCCAGCCAGCTAACCAATCAGAGCAGACTGGGCTCTGATTTCAGACAGAGGGTGTAAAGAGGTGCTGCAGCAGAGGCAGAATGAGAAAAATAAAGAGCTTTTTGAACATTAAAGCATGGAAACATGTCAGAGTAGAGGCACAAAATACAAATATGCACCTGAAAATGAGCATAATATGTCCTCTTTAAATTCTGTCTGTGTCAATCTAACAAAAAGGACATTGACCTATTTAAAGGAACAGGGAAGTCTTATTTGTTATCAACTTTTTGTTTTCTATTTTGTTCCTCAATCCTTAATTCCATATCAACCTTGGAATCATAAATTCATAAAATATAAAAATAAGACCTCATGAAAGAAAAACCAAGAAGTGAGGATACCCGGCCCGGAGGAAGCCCGGGGTCCCCTTCTGGAGCTAGGCCGAGAAGGAGGACTCGTCGGCGAGCGTCTGGTGGCAACGTGGGCAACACCTCCGCTTCTCCGTCCCGCGGGCCAACCACCTACGGGAAACAGCGATGGGGTCGGGTGCGCTGCCAGAAAGGTGGCAGTGAAAGCAGAGGGTCTCGACGGACCAGACCCGGGCGACAGAAGCTGGCTTTGGGGACGTGGAACGTCACCTCTCTGGGGGGGAAGGAGCCGGAGCTTGTGCGGGAGGTGGAGCATTACCAGTTGGATCTGGTTGGGCTCACCTCTACGCACAGCGTCGGCTCTGGAACCTTACTTCTGGATAGGGGTTGGACTCTATTCTTCTCCGGAGTTGCTCAAGGTGTGAGGCGCCGGGAGGGTGTGGGGATACTCACAAGTCCCCGGTTGGGTGCTTCGTTGTTGGAGTTTACCCCAGTGGACGAGAGGGTCGCCTCCCTACGCCTGCAGGTTATGGGGGGGAAAACTCTGACTGTTGTGTGTGCTTATGCACCAAACAGCAGTTCGGAGTATACGGCCTTCTTGGAGACCCTGGAAAGAGTCCTATATGGGGCTCCTGAAGGGGACTCTTTAATCTTGCTGGGAGACTTCAACGCACATGTGGGCAATGATGGAGACACTTGGAGGGGCGTGATTGGGAGGAACGGCCCCCCTGATCTGAACCCGAGTGGTGGTTTGTTACTAGACTTCTGTGCTAGTCATGGATTGGCCATAACAAACACCATGTTCGAACATAAGGATGCTCATAAGTGTACGTGGTACCAGAGCACCCTAGACAGAAGGTCCATGATCGATTTCGTTATCGTTTCATCGGACCTGAGGCCGTATGTTTTGGACACTCGGGTAAAGAGAGGGGCAGAGTTGTCAACTGATCACCATCTGGTGGTGAGTTGGGTCGAGTGGCGGGGGAAGCCTCTGGATAGACCTGGTAAGCCCAAACGTGTAGTTCGGGTGAACTGGGAACGTCTGGAGGAGGCCCAAGTTCAGGAGGCCTTCAACTCACACCTCCGGCGGAGCTTTTCAGGCATTCCTGTGGAGGTTGGGGACATTGAACCAGAGTGGTCGGTGTTCAAAGCCTCTATTGCCGAAGCCGCGGCAGGGAGCTGTGGTCTCATGGTCTTATGTGCCTCAAGGGGCGGTAACCCTCGAACCTCCTGGTGGACACCGGTGGTCAGGGAAGCCGTCCGACTGAAGAAGGAGGCCTTCAGGGATTTGTTATCCCGGGGGACTCCCGAGGCAGTTGCAAGGTACCGACAGGCCCGAAGGGCAGCAGCCTCAGCCGTGGCCGAGGCAAAGCAGCGGGTGTGGGAGAAGTTCGGAGAAGACATGGAAAAGGACTTTTGGGCGGCACCAAAGTTGTTCTGGAAAACTGTCCAACACCTCAGGAGGGGGAAGCAGGGGACCATCCAAGCTGTGTACAGTAAGGATGGGACGTTGTTGACCTCAACTGATGGAGTGTTAGGGCGTTGGAAGGAACAATTTGAGGAACTCCTGAACCCGACAACTCCGCCCTCTATGTTAGAGGCAGAGCTGGAGTATGATGGGTCGGGGGATCAACACCAATCTCCCGGGGGGAGGTCACTGAGGTCGTCAAACAACTCCACAGTGGCAAAGCCCCGGGGGTGGATGAGATCCGCCCAGAAATGCTGAAGGCTCTGGGTGTTGAGGGACTGTCATGGTTGACACGTCTCATCAACGTTGCGTGGAAGTCGGAAACAGTACCGAAGGAGTGGCAGACCGGGGTGGTGGTTCCCCTTTTCAAAAAGGGGGATCAGAGGGTGTGTGCCAATTACAGAGGCATCACACTGCAACCTTGAAGAAAACAGAATCATATAAGTACATCAGGTTTCATAGAGCCAAACATTTCAAGTGCTACTCAACTCGCTATAGATAAGCCAGTCCTTTATTAGTATATAAGTGCTCTGTTAGCAGTTCTTTGTTAGTAATTCTATCGCTCGAAGTGGAGTCGAAAGAGATGAGTTTTCAGTCTGCGCCGGAAGATGTGCAGGCTTTCTGCTGTCCTGATTTCAATGGGGAGCTCATTCCACCATTTTGGACCCAGGATAGCAAACCCACATGTTTTTGCTGATGGGAACTTGGGTCCCCCTCGCAGCGAGGGTGCAGCGAGTCGTTTGGCTGATGCAGAGCGTAGTGCACGCGCTGGGGTGTACAGTTTAACCATGTCCTGGATGTAGGAAGGGCCAGATCCATTCGCAGCATGGTATGCAAGTACCATTGTCTTGAAGTGGATTCTATAAATATATAAATAAGTAATATGTGTATGTGGTATCTCTGCTGACATAGGCATATTTCTACTGATAGCAGCACACCCCCCAGAGGTTTATTGACTATAATGCAGATTTAATCACCACCTACATGGCATGATTTATGGGTATAACTTTACACTTCTGGTTTGCATGCACAGGTAATATAATTATATTCAGCTTATACAGTATTTACTCAGGGTTACAGATGAGTCACAAGCTTTAGGCACACACACCTTTAAACGCAAATGATTGTATACGCTTACATATGATAAGATACTGTATGTCAAGGTGCACAGACACACCCACCCACATAGAAATGTGTGTGTAAGCTTTAAAAAACAACAATATAGGCAGATTTGTAGAAATGTCAAACGGTTAACAAAGAAAAAGGGAAACTCAAGCTGCTGCTACACTTTATTTTATTTATCTAAAATTAAGCACTTTTAAGATGCACATATTTTCAAAAAGCTATTTTATTTATTTTCTCCTATTTTTATTTTAAATGCAGCCCGAGAGGAACATTACACATATCCTATATATCTCTATAGTTCAATGTTAATTGACAATAAATATTGTTGTTTTTGAATTGTACTTTCTTTATTTGATTGGCAGTCAGTTGTTGATTACATGCAGACGTTGATAAAGCTTCAGGCTACTTCAATATATATCACACTAATTCATAAAGCAAGTTAGACATTTTGATGTTCCGGACCATTGCATGGGGGGATTTTCTCTAACTGGACCTCGTTGAATTTTAGTTGAATACCCCTGCTCTAGCACGATAGCTCAACATTTCCCATCTGGCAACGCTTAATACACTTGCACTACTCACACACTTGTGCACACACACTTTTGATTCGTGGCTTTTGAGTGATTGCAGGTCTCTCTCTTTATTTTATTCATTTATTTGCATCACGTAAGGCTATAATAAAACTGAATCACAGTTTCAAGTGCAAGGCTTTTATTGTCATTCGTACATAGCTACAGTGTAGTTATGTCGATGAAAATCTTAGGTCCCAGGCTCCTCCAAGAGTGCAACACAATAAAACTAGTGCTGCTACAACTTCGCTATAACAGAGATCTAGAGGAATGCAAGGAAAAACACTGGCACAGATTCCAGTAGTGGTTTACCCCCCCCGGACAGACTTTACGGTTAAGTTGGAAAAGTACTTTTATCTGTTTTGAAATGTCCTTAGCCTGCAGAGCGGGCAACGTGCCAACACACTCTGCACCTGTGTCTCCACCCAGCAGATTTGGAGGGAAATACTTCCATTTGAGTTGCTGGTTGAACCAGTTAGGTTGCTGTTAGTAGTAGTAGAAAAACTAGTTACTCTAGTGTGTTCGTGGAGGTTTTCTCAAATATTATGTTATGAAATTCTCGATTCTACATATGCAAAATCAAAAGCTAAATTGGTGAAAAGGACTAAGCCGTATTTGGTCAGAAAAGGGGACAAAAGTTAACATAAGAAGGCTGAATACTGCATAAACATGACATGCCGATACACTTGTATATAACTGCTGTTTTTGCAAAAAGTTGTCAACATGCCTCATTTTTGATAAAAAATTACCCCATAATAACATAAACGTCTTCCAATGCTTTCAATGTTTAGACAATAAATACTTTGGTGCAGCAAACAGGGGTTGTAAAAACTAAACTATTTGAACCATTGACCCATGTCCTAGGGTTCATTTCACAGTTATCAGTAATCATTATGCAGTTATTGAGAAATCAATTGTGAAGTCACCAGAAGCTACTTAAATTGAAAAGGCGAGAAAAACAATCTGCAAAAAAGCCTAAAAGACTAGAATGGCACTGCACATGTTTGTGTGTATGCTTGTGTCTGCATGTGGCGTAAAATATCACACATCATGAAGCCACAACCCAAACATGACCCAACTGCTTCAGTAAAACTGCGGTGGCAATGTGCTACATTATCAGCTTTAACATCTCGTCACTTTTAAACAAAAACAAGTTGATGCCAGTTTGGGTTTTTGCTATACTTTTTGTCACATGGTATTAAAAGCTGACATAGGGTTATGAGTGAAAAGGGACAAAAGAAATGTGATAGAGAAATCAGCTAAACATATTCTATACGTTTGCAGCGTACGTGAGTGCCAGCTGTCTCCATTATTAATCAGCCATGGCTATTTTTGGCTGGAATTAAAATACCTTGCCTGTCCTCCATGTGTAAAATCTACTCCCTATCCAAAAATTGGCATGAAACTGTAAACCTTGTGTCTTAATCTATTTCACATTTCAGGTTGAATGTGCACCTCATCATTCACTTGTTGTCTCCCCTTTTATCTCAGAGTCTACATCAGGCCTATTCAACTAGCGGCTCACGGGCCGAATCAGGCCCTTCAGAACTTTTTTCTGGCCCACAAGAGGTTGCCTGCAAATCGAAATGGCATATGTGTAATAGCATAAATAAAACTAATGTCTGATCACACTAAATCCGACGATGCGGCGAAAACGCTGTTTTTTCCATTCATTTGAATTATTTTGAATCCATTATTTTGCTCATTAAAAAAAAAAAAAACCGCACTGTGTCCTCACTTGTCATTGGCTCAGTCAAACTCACGTTACACACTAGGTTCGCGGGCCACAGAGAAATATGAGGGGCCGTACAGGCCATAATTCATACTGGTCCTCTCACGCACATACATTCTCCTTTTACATACATATATTTTCACTCTTACATACATACATTCTCCTTTTACATACATATATGTTCACTCTTACATACATATATTTTCACTCTTACATACATACATTCTCCTTTTACATGCATATATTTTCACTCTTACATACATACATTCTCCTTTTACATGCATATATTTTCACTCTTACATACATACATTCTCCTTTTACATACATATATTTTCACTCTTACATACATACATTCTCCTTTTACATACATATATTTTATAATATGCATGTCTGAAGGGAATATATGTATGCAAGAGAAGAATGTATGTATGTGTGAAGACAATATATGTATGCAAGTGAAGAATGTATGTATGTGTGAAGACAATATATGTATGCAAGTGAAGAATGTATGTATGTGTGAAGACAATATATGTATGTGAGAGAAGAATGTATGTATGTGAGAGAGAAAGTATAGTGGAAACGGAAGGAGTATGGTTGAAACGGAAGGCAGGTCATTCTTGCGCTGTGATTGGCTCAGAAGGTCGAGCGGGGCGGGCTCATGTTCAGAACTTCTGATTCCAAATCAACATGATGGAGGGAGATGAATCGCGTAGATTGCAGCAAGCATTAGGGGTTTTAAGGAACATTTGGTCAACCCCTGAAACTGTCACATCCCTGGCCAGGTGTCCTTGCGGGTGCGTTCGCTTTACTTATCAGAGCGTGCCGTAAGGGCGGTTACTCTTTGGTTTATAAACTCCCTCCTGGGACGGACTGATGCATTAGATCAGTGTTTCCCAACCGGGGGTACGCGTACCCCTAGTGGTACGCGAGGGAACTGTAGGGGGTACGTGGAATTCCAAGGTGATAAGTAAAACAAATAATAATCCCGTCAAAAATGATAGTGCGCGATTTGTTTCCCTAGGGAAACAATAGTCTGTGGCACGCACAACCAAGCCAAAATCCCACAATGAAAACAGCTGTTTACCTGCAGCCAGAAAAATACTGGTAGATCTGCGCTATGGATAAATGGCTGAAACGTCCGCTTGCTCTGGATTCAGGCCAGAGTTCAGAGGAGCCCGCCGAGAAACGTAAGAAAGAGGCCAAACTGAAACCAAGGCAGTACAGTGAAACATATATATTATTTGGATTCATTTATACTTCTGCGGACCCACCGCAGCCTCAGTGCTTCTTTTGCGGTGAAGTCCTGGCTAATAGTGCGATGAAGCCAGCGCATTTACAGAGACACCAGAGCACCAAACACTCGGGAAGTGTCGATAAAAGTGAATAATTTTACAGACGAAAGCTGTCGGAATTTAAGTCGAGCCAGACAGTAATGATGAAAGCCACGAATGTGTCAATGAAAGCACTCGAGGCATCTTACGCCGTGTCCCTGCTTGTGGCTAAATAAAAAAAAACTCACCCTATTGTTGAGCTCATTCTCCCTGCAGCGACTGCGTTGGCCGAAATTATGATAGACAAGAAAGCAGCCGAAGCACTCAAGAAAGTTCCCCTGTCGAATAACACCGTATCCCGTCGGAATCGGATCAATGATATGTCTGTGAATATAATTGGACAAGTGGTGAACAAAATAAAACTAGCCGGTCAGTTCGCTTTGCAGCTGGATGAAATGACAGATGTGAGTGGAGAAGCGCAGCTCCTGTCCTTCGTGCGTTACAAAGATGCGTCGGACATAAACTATGGAGGTTATTCCCTATCTTTATTCAAGAGCGTGGTATTTAAATTTGAGAGCATACTTTATGTATTTATTTCCCTCAAACCCTGTCCTCGCACTCCAATAGTGCCTGCTTGCACTTAGATTAGCTCTGCTTCTGCTCAAACTGTACGCTTGCACTCAGATATATTGCTGTTTACAGATTTGTAAATTTTTGCGCTCGAAACTTTTGTGCAACAATCCTGTCAAAATCCCTCAACCAATAGGAGGCCAGGTGTCCTTGCGGGTGCGTTCGCTTTACTTATTACAGCGTCCCGTAAGGGCGGTTACTCTTTGGTTTATAAACTCCCGCCCTCCACGGCTTTATAACATAGCATGTACTGCACTTGTTTGATTTACAAGTATTATGTATTAGCTTACATAATAGCTACGTTCAGTGGCGGACTGGGACTAAAAATCAGCCCGGGAATAAAATAAAATCGTCCCTCCGTTGCCTTCTGCACATGTTGCTATGCAACAACAATAACAGATAGCGAATGTCGTCGTTTAGGTGCTTTTTTTTTTCTGGAGATAGGCACTTCTCAATCCACTCCTCCATAGTAAGCCCACCCCGGAGGTCGAAGTTAACCTTAAATGTTTCCATCTTAAGCTTAGTTAGTTAGTTAGTTTATTATATAAAGTTTAGTTTAGGATTTTATAACGGTTCTCAGACGCGGAGGGATACTGATGTGTGAAAAGTAACAACAACTATTCCCTGGATATAGGCCTACGCTCATTATATCACGGCTAAGAAACATCAGATTGCTTGATTTGACTTGTCCGTTTTATAAACATATACTAACTGTGCTTAACCCCCCCCCCCCCCCCCATCCCAAAAAAAAGTTGTAAATGACTGGTGAAAAGAAACTGCTAGGCCATACTGATTCTGGATATTATTTTGCTAAGTGTTTTGTTCCTGAATTAAAGTTTAAATGCCTGTTTAAAGGGGACTTATTCAAAGGGGCTCCATGGTTTAAGCCTAAATGTTACAAGATATATATAGCAAAGATAAGTTGATTATTTTGATTTCATATGTATTTATTTGATTATATTATTTATTTTCAAGGCAACATATTAATTTTTATTGAGTGATTTAAGTTAAAATTAAGAAAATGCCTGAGAATTAGATGTTCAAATTAAGGAGATGAAATAAAGTTATTTTCATTCAATAATCAGTTACGTTCTACTTGTGAAGGATCATCAGCACGTATGAGTGAGGGGGTACTCATGGTATGACAAAAGGCTCAGGGGGTACACAAGACAAAAAAGGTTGGGAACCACTGCATTAGATTATGTGCTATATGGAGGGGACTTTGACAGAGTATTTCTCACAAAGTACACAGTAAAAGTACTTCAATGTATTGTTAGTAGCAGTCAAACTAGTACTGAGTCCAACAGTGTCAGTTTTATGAAGAACTTGTGGTAAAATATATTTGTAAAAAGAAAATGAAGAGCTACTGATTTGAAAAAACGGCTCTCTGTAGCCTATAGTTTAAATCTCCTAACAATGTTGTCCATTTATTCTTCTCAATTCGAGTCCAAGAGTGTCAGTTTTATTAAGAACTTTCAGTAAAAAATATTTGTAAAATATAAAGAGCAGCTGATTTGAAAAAACAAACGCGAGAGACGGCTGAGTGACCGCAGTGCAGAATCGCTGTATAGTTTAAATCTCCTAACAATGTTGTCCATTTTAGACACATGCTTATTATATTTACAGCCTTAATAACATTCATTTTCTGGGCTCAATGTGTGTCTTGGCCGTTTTCATTGTGATCGCTAAATTCACCTTGTTTCCCCTTGTTTATAATTATGTTCAACGTTCCAAGCAAACGAGTGCTTTTGTTTTGAAATCACTTCCGAGTAAGGCAAAAAGCAAAAACGCCTCGCAGACACTCTTCCGTTTACTTGTTCAATAAAGAAAAACAAGTGGTCCGTAGATACACGGAGTCATCTAACCCTAACCCTCTCCCTCCATCATGTTGATTTGAATCAGAAGTTCTGAACATGAGCCCGCCCCGCTCGACCTTCTGAGCCAATCACAGCGCAAGAATGACCTGCCTTCCGTTTCAACCATACTCCTTCCGTTTCCACTATACTTTCTCTCACACATACATACATTCTTCTCTCACATACATATATTGTCTTCACACATACATACATTCTTCTCTCACATACATATATTGTCTTCACACATACATACATTCTTCTCTTGCATACATATATTCTCTTCAGACATGCATATATTATAAAATATATGTATGTAAAAGGAGAATGTATGTATTTAAGAGTGAAAATATATGTATGTAAAAGGAGAATGTATGTATGTAAGAGTGAAAATGTATGTATGTAAAAGGAGAATGTATGTATGTAAGAGTGAAAATGTATGTATGTAAAAGGAGAATGTATGTGCGTGAGAGGACCAGTATGAATTACGGCCTGTACGGCCCCTCATAGAGAAAGTAGGCTACTTTAGTTAACAACAGCTTCAAGATGTCTCTCTCCAAGCCCAAGAAACGTAAAGTTGATTCGGAAAATCGCCAATTCCAGAATGAATGGACTGACTAATATGTATTTACTTTGCCAGCCGCAACAAGTAATAAACCGGTGTGTTTATTGTGCAACGAAAGTATATCCGTGATGAAAGAATACAACGTAAAGCGACACTACAACTCAAATCACGGCTCGTTTTCTGCCAGTTTTCCCGTGGGCTCAGAGGAACGGGGAAGGAAAGTACAGGGACTGCTAGCATCATTTGAACGGAGTCAAGTGACCAACAATGAGGAAAGTGGCCTTGCTTATACTGACAATGTTTGGATCATCTACCTATACTTGTGAGTCTAGCTTTTCTCATATGAATGCCATCAAAACAAGGGCACGTTGCTCCATGACCAATGAGAAGTTGCATGAGTGTCTCAGGATTGCTCTTACCACTTATGAGCCAAACTATGCTGAAATAGCTAAATCAAGGCAGTGTAATTTCTCTCACTGACTCAAACAGGCTAAACATGACAGAAGTCTGATGCATGGTATGTATGCAGATCTGTTTTTATGGTCATTCAAACAAGCCTACTTACTGTTTCGAAAATTGTAAAAATGTTTCCAAGATATGAATGTTATTGTGAGTCTGATGGCTATTGTTTTACTATGTTCTATTTGCATTTAGTATTACATTTTATGGACTTGTGTTGTCTTCAATGCACCTTATGTATGCTTGGAAGTGTTGAGGATATTATACACAGGGCTACTTACTGTTAATGTGATGAATACTGTTTTATTCATCTTGTTTTGTACATTAGTGGACATGGAACTGTTGGGGGAAAAAACCTCATGTCTCCTTAGTTTTAAAGATGCAACATTTTGCACTTTTGTGTCAAGCCTTGTAACCGAAGCTTTCCTACTTTTTTATGGACTGGTTGCTTTCTGTAATGATTTATGTTGATACAATTAAAGTAAAAAAAAAAGGGATGCACTTGACTAGTTCATTTAATGTATTAGTATCTATAAGCAAGAGTTATTTGTAGTGATTCCTTGACAACGTATTGTGTGGCCCACAAACCCCCAGTGATTTTCCTATTTGGCCCACTTGCTAATGAAGTTGAATAGCCCTGGTCTACATCATGTGTCTGTACTATCACCTTAAATGACTTGTATGGGCCCACCTTTGGGAGACAGCTGCCATAGATAAAATCTAGCCCTTGTGCGTGAGCAGCTTTCAAACAAAAAGAGCTGAGAGGAGATGCAATGACAGAGAGAAAGATCCACACTTCACTTTTTCTAAACCACAGTTGAAAAAACAACAACTATTATATGTTCTTGCTCTCTCTCCACATGAGGCTCCACTTGATCCCTTTAATTAGATTAGTGGACTTTTTTAGTGGCCCAACAAACAGAGAGGAAAGGTAGATAGACAAGTAAAAAGAGGGAGAACAACCGTGTTGCTTTGATCTGTCTGGCCTGTGAAATATGCTCCTTGTCCCTCCAAATGCCCTTCATCACCCAACATTCACTTACTCACACACACACACACACACACACACACACACACACACACACACTTCTGCCCTCAGGGGTTCAGTGTGGTGAGCACGCAAACCAGCGCCTGTCTTTCATTTAGCCTTTCCAAAAGCAAACGGGAGAGGTGGAGGCCAAGGGAGACAGAGAGAGAAATTATGAGACGCGCTCCCGACATTCCTTCCAATTTAATGGCCGCTGTAGTATGTCCTGTTTTGACAAGGAATGAATTTGGGCCCCAATACTCCCCACAATTTCCTTCCATTGGATGACTTATGGCACGGTGGTTGAAGCATATGAGGGGTTTACTTCCAAAAAGGTAAGGGTGTACGTTTTGGGGTTGAAACATTACCTGAAGCTCATCAGTCATCTCTATATTGTCAAGCAATCATCAACATGTGGTAAATTAGTTTTTATAACGGCCTTAATGTTTTTTTCAAATAATTATAAACATCACAGGCCTTCAATCCATTCCACTGTTGTTTGAGCTTTAAGTCCAGAAACAGGTGAAAATATAGAGAAAAATCCTGTTTATTCATTGTTCATGGAGTGTGTCCATCTGTTGTTTTTCATTTTTCCTTGTTTGACCCTGGATGGATGTTGTTGTCAGCTTAGCTTAGATGTCTTGTTTGTGTCTTCATCCCTGTTTTCTACAATTCAGTTCCCAAAATATGAATAATAACTATGTATGGTACATAAACATAGAGGACACGTGGCTAGGAAAGGTCAATGTAAAATTCATGGATTCATGATTACACCTAGACAGCTGATACAACTTGGAGACTGCAAATATTCAGATTTATTTAAACTAAAGCAGCTATAATCAATATTTTCACAACAATGGATCTATTGACTATGCGTAAATTGTGAAGGGGGTTAGTCATAGTGACCAACCCAAAGAAGGAAAACCATTAGTGCCGTTTCCCTATGGATTTGTAGCTTTAATGTTTTGGCTTCACTCTCACTGCTCTTAGAGTATAATTTTCAGTTTAGCAGTTATTCATCAAGATATTTCTCAAAACAGAGCAACATTTGCATTCATTTGAAGTCTTCCTTAAGCTCTGCTCGACGTGTTGGCAAAAAACTTCACTATGTTTATTTCCTGTTGAGTGCTTGTTCCATTACCCGAAATAGGCGCTCTGTGGTGTTTTGTTGTAAACAGATACAATTTATGTTTACATGCTGTTTACCCTGAAGGTACTGAATGAATCAGTCATGCCTAAAAATGTGTTTAAAGTTTGTACTTTTTCATTATCTACCATTTTTAAAAGTATTATAAAACATACCATTTATAACATTCATGTTACCAGATGACAACTACACAAAAAAGAAGTGTATCTCTTACATAAACGCAATCATTGCTACTAAACTGATTACTTTTCAATCTGGAAACTTTCCTAAAGTGCTATGATGTCACTCGTGAACGTCTACATTGGGTTTTCCCTTTAACAAAACAAGCAGAGCCCTGATAAGACCTCCACCTATCTCCTCCTCCATCTACCTTCTCTACGGCCCACTGACTGCACTCCTGATGGGAGGAAGACAAACAGTTTGACCGCCGACCTTGCGGTGCTCCAATGTCTTTGAAGTGGACCAGTAATCCGCCTGGAGGTGGATAGGATTTTAACAACAGTGGACATTAGAGAGTAGTGATAAAAACCACTCCCCCCTTTTATGGAATGACCTAGATGAGAAAATACCCTCCCCTCAGGGCTAATAACATGATGAAAAGGTGGTTTAATGAGAAACGTCACAGAGGACTGACCATCAGTTACCTATGGCATTTGAGGTCTAGCATACTGGATTGTCCACATTTTTGGACTTATTTCAGATGCATTATGTATGTATTTCAAGATTAGCTTCCACAATCTTACTTAAAAATGTGAAAATAGAGATGTCATAATGTTTTGCCATTAAATGGATGTTGCCAGTCAGTGGTCTAGTAACCAGTTAATTATTTACTATAACATTGAGCAGTTGGACGCACAGTTGACTTGCAACTGATTAGATGTTACCAGCCAGTAAAGATGTCCTCATATCGCCTGTTCTTTCTTTATGTTCAATGCAGGTGAGTCACGCATGAAGGCCTTACTGTTCTGTACAGTAAGCAGGAATGTGTACTGCACATGGGTCTCTGTGTACATGAGAGGGTAAGAAACAAAACGAAGACCTAGGGCCTTAATAATTTCTCGATTGTGTGCCACATCGTCTCCTTGCTCCCCCAGCTTGTGATCTGGAAATTGATTTCATCACCCATATCTTGAAGGCTTGTCTGAGGAGTAACATGAGACGATACACAGTGTATCCTTGTTTTCAGTACCCGACTTTAAAAGAAAATTTGGAAAGACATTTATATTTTTTATATCTAATAACTCTTATGTAATTTCTAAAATGTTAGCTAACAGTTACCTATTTACACATCTAGAAGCAACATTAACTTTTCTTTTGGAGTCTTGTTTCTATCTAAAAAAAAGGATGAGCAAGCTAGTCGCTGATGTGCATTTTGTATATATATCTTATAAATCTTATACAGTTATACTTTCTAACATGTTAGCTTGCACATATATATTAACACACCAAGATGCAATAGTAGCTTTCTTGTGGAGTCACGTTTCTTTCTAAATATACATTTTGCTTTTAGCTGTTTTGGTCTCCACTAACTCTTGAAGAAATGAAAGTATTTGGTTCTTTGGCTGCTTAATACTCCACCGTGATCAATAGCCAGTCGCTAACGTTGTCTGTACAGTCAGTTTATCAGAGCTTTCTAAACAGCTAACCGTTGCTGCGGCTGGAAACACAGTTGATAAGAGCCTTGAGAGAGAAGCAAAACAGTGAAGTCGAGAGCCATAAAACCATGATAATTCTCTGTGGGTTTGTCACAACAAGCAAACACTTTCACTTGAACTTGACTTATTGCTAGTATGGAAATATACATTAGTGAAGATTTAAGATTGTCATTGTTGTAAAACACAATTCAGAAACAAAGGGTTCAGTTAACTAAACATAAACACTTATAAGTAATTTTGTTACAAGAACAAATGTGATCTAGAGTTCAGTGTGGTCTGTGGTGTCAGCTTTGTGTAAGTTCTTGTTAGGAAGGGCGTGGCTGCTGTGTAAATCTGAGTGTGTGCTCTGGTAGTGAAAATGATAATGGTGGCCTTATGGTTTTATCAGTGTTCAAAGACGCGTGTAAATGTAAGATTACTGCACGAGGCACAGAATCTACAGTAGTGCGAGATAGCAGAGCTGACCCCGATAACAGCAGAATCAAATTCATGGTTTCCTTGCAGTGGTTTCCCCTTGCTGTAGCTTATGTGTTTGATTTAGAGGCTGCTGCTGCCAAACACACCAAGCCTCTCTCTCTTTCTCTAGTAATGGCAGAAGTTGTGTGTGAAAGCCAAGACATTCTTGCAGTTGTGTGGTGGGATTTCTCTCTTTTTTCGCTGTATTTTCTTTTTGTTTCTGTGTCTAACTCCTCTCCATTAATCTCCCTTTTTCTGTGGGCCCAGAGAAAAGCTGTGGTTTCACTATCTTCCCTCTGCTTGCTCTACTTCTTTCTTTCCTTTTCATTTATTCTATACATTTGTGGGCCAGAGAGAAAGCTGTCAGCACTGTGTGTGTGTGTGTGTGTGTGTGTATATGTGTGTTTGCCCTTGGGATGTGACTCAGTGCAACCTAAGACAGCCCCCCTATCATAATGACTGCTCATTACCTACCATGCTCTCATATAAAGATATATTTATCCACCCGGGGACATAACCTCATCGCTCATCTACATAACAATTATGGCTCATTTTATAGGCCTCTTTGGAGCCATAGAAGAGGCTCAGAATTCACTCAGTTGCAGAAATGGCCTGGGTGACAGACAGGTTGGGAAATTAAAAACAGCCACCAGTCATAGTCTGGTTAAATCGTTGCTGTGGCCTGTACGTTTGCTTTGTTGCTCTTTGCTAATTATTTTGAGCCTGATTTGATAATAATATTGAGATGTTTTCAGTAAAGTTAATGGGCTTGGAGAACACCGAGGAGGAAGGAAGAGTCAGAGAGAAGGGATTAAAGAGGCCCTATTATGCTTTTTGGAGTTTTCTCTTTCCTGTAGTGTGTTTACTTATGTTTTTGTGCATGTAAATGGTCTGCAAAGGCTAACATCCCAAAGTTCCCTCCAGAGGGAGTTTCTCTCCCACACACTCCCCCCACCCCCGTATTAAAGCCTAGATTGGACTCCTTTGTTTACTTTCGTACAAGTTGTACGTGATAGGCTCTGTTTTGAATGGAAAATCGCTTAGAGATGAGTCGGAAATGTCCAGCCCGATAGCCTACCATGTAAGTCTTCCTCTAGATACAAAAAAACACAAGTCTCGCTGTGCCAACTTTGGACACAGATAATAACCCAAGACAGTTCTTCCAAAAAGCGGGAAGAAAACATATAATTTAAAGGATTATAAAACAACATCAGCTTTTATCTTGAATCAGCTTTAAAACACTGCTCAGGCTACGATTATAAATAATCCACGAAAAATCAAACTTACTTGGCTAAGCACTTTCAAGCAGCAATATGAATGAATCCTATTCAAATTAGCTAAAAAAATACCTTTAAGAAGTACTCATGTATCATACCTTAGATGTCAATTACATTGTTGTACATATAATGTTCAGGACATTTAGTTGGTACTGATAAGTACACAAGCTGGGTTCTGCAGAAGGGTGCTGTTTGAACATTGGTAGCTGAGGAAACAATAAACAGAGGTGTAATAAATTGCATAATAAGTCAACATGTGATACTGTGATACAGAATGTGTGTACAAGGGCATTGAAAGGGCATTGTATGGCTAGTTTCAGTCCTAACATAACAGAGGCTAAAATAACTTTGTAAATACAAACATGCCAACTTTATCAGAGAAAAAGATTGCTGCTATTTAACTCGGCAAAAAGAGCATGCAGTCAAATTGTTCGTCCATCTGTCAGTTGCTTGTACACAGTAGACTGCCCTTTGTGCCAGTGAGCTTAATTACAGTTAATGATCGACCAATACAGCCACATTAAAGCTTATCACAACCTAAATGCATCATCATCAATCATAAAAATAGGAGGCTTTTGGATCATGGCCATATGCACACAGGTGTGTCTTGTTGATCTCACTGTGGACTGTGCAGACGGATGGTTTATGTCCACAGGGCAGATACATGATGAACATGCTGATTTGCTCCCTCTATGATAGTGTTATTAAACCATACAATTATTGCTGAAAACATCTGTTTTTCAAAGCTTCTTTCTTCAAGGAACCAGCTAAAAGTAAAATGTCTCTGAAGTTCTATAGGTACCTATTTTGATGTGTTCAAATTAGGGCTGTTAACGCAAAAAAAAATTAACGCCACTAATTATTTTAACACGATTAACGCATGTGTATTTTTGGTCCTCGGCCGCCACGTAGTTTCAGAGCGCATCGAGTTTAAAATACCATCTACAAGCTGATGCTGACAGCCCCGCTCCTGCCGCTCGCAGAACACACTTCCACGCTCACCGGCAGGCACCGACTGGCCATCGGGAGGAACGGGAGGGTGTGTGTATGTGTGGCGCGAGCGAGAGAGAGAGAGAACTATAATATGATAAAGAATGCATCTAACGTTCCGCTGCTCATTATAATAAAAAAACAGAGCATTAAACAAACCATCATGCTCTTACTTTGAAATCATGCGGAAATGTCGTCATCAGCAGGCTATCACGTGGTTTTCGAAAAATAACCGAGTGACACGAGTAGAAGTAGATTAATTTTAGAAGAGCCCGTCGGAAAATATGTCTCAAAATTCCGTGTGTGTAAAAAGACAATCCACAAGCAGAAATGTGAGATCCACGAGCAGAGATTTGAGATCCGTAAGCGCATTTTTGGTCGACAAATACAAAATGGATTCACAAATGCCGGATCGAAAGTTGTAAATGTTAAAGAGATATTCACAGATCTTTTTTTAATTTGTGAACATATTTAGCGTATTTGCAGATCCGTTTTACACTTGCAAATGTACTTGTGAGTTTGCAAATCTTTTAAATGCATTTGTGGATGGTGTTTTACATTTACAAATCACATATTTACACACACATTATTTTTATGTTCACACAAATAATTACGAGACATATCTATGCCCATAGAGAACGTGCACATCTTACGTGTATTGTTGTTGTTGTTGTTAGCATCTGGTGCTAGCTAGTTGCGCTAACGGATATAAGGAGCTGTTTCAATTAAAACAGAGGAACGACATTTCGCCAACAACTGCGCCGAGCACTACGACGCTGAAGTTGGCTTCCGATTCAGAGCATCCGATTCGGCAGTTAAGGGGAAAGTTAAGGGACATTTAATTTACAGCGCTGAGCGAACAATCCTCCGTGTTTGAACCTCTTAAATCGCTGCATAGCCGATTTATTTGGACTGGATTAACCCAGAGAGTCTAAAGATTATTTATAACCCAGTTTGAGATTTGTGAAACCTTTATTCTATTTGTGAAAATACAAACAAGGGAGATTTCAGTGCTTTTTTCACATGTAGACCACATTAGACCAGATCCTGATCTAAAACCACTAGACCTAGACTCATCAAATCTGTACTGGATTATCCCAGAGAGGCTAAAGATTCTTTATAACCCAGTTTGAGATTTGTGAAACCTTTATTCTATTTGTGAAAATACAAACAAGGGAGATTTCAGTGCTTTTTTTTACATGTAGACCGCTTTAGACCAGGTCCTGATCTGAAACCACTAGACCTACACTCATCAAATCTGGACTGGATTATCCCACGGAGGCTAAAGATTCTTTATAACCCAGTTTGAGATTTGTGAAACCTTTATTCTATTTGTGAAAATACAAGAAGGCATAAAGGCTTGCCCAGCTGGGAGGTTCACTCTCTGATTCTGATCCTGGCCTGCTGCAGCAACCTCAGCCTTCCACCTGTGTTTGTATTTTCGCAAATAGAATAAAGGTTTCACAAATCTCAAACTGGGTTATAAAGAATCTTTAGACTCTCTGGGATAATCCAGTCCAAATAAATCGGCTATGCAGCGATTTAAGAGGTTCAAACACGGAGGATTGTTCGCCAACTTCAGCGTCGTCCGAGCACTTGACTTTATGCAGGTAGCCAGACAGTGGGACATTGCACGAAAAGTCAGCACACTCAGCACGGATAGTGCGCGCAACATGATTGCAGCGTCCAGGCAGCTCCCGTTCGAGCATATATGCCTTATTGCACATAGCTCCAACGATCCATCACAGTGTCTCCACACACACACACACACACACACACACACACACACACACACACACACACACACACACACACACACACTGTACTGTAGAGAGGTTCCAGGTTGAATTGGGGTGAATATTTGTATTGTTCAAATGATAATAAACAAATATTAGCATAAAGCATATTTGTCCACTCATATGTTGATAAGAGTATTAAAAACTTGAAAAATATCCCTCTAAGGTACATTTAGAACAGATAAAAAATGTGCGATTAATTTGCGATTAATCGCGATTAACTATGGACAATCATGCGATTAATCGCGATTAAATATTTTAATCGACTGACAGCCCTAGTTCAAATATTTGAAATGAGTGGAATATACTTTGTTTATTTGTGAGTAAAGGAACTCGGTTCAGTGGTTTTTCTTTCAACGGTGATGGATGTGACATTTGGCTTGTGGTTTAGTAGAGACAGACATCGTCTTCTGTTAGAACTCGCCGTTTCCTCCTCTTTCTCACTCTCTTATTTGCTTCACAGTGCAGAGCGTGGGTGCAGGTTGTCATTTGATCGATGCCAAAATTCATCAAGTGTCCTCTTTGCATGTGTTGCGTGGTTCAGAACTGTTAGTCTCTAACTACAAACCAGATAAAAGAGCTGCTTCAAGAGTGAAAGTGTGTGGGACGTAGTATACTGTTGCTTTAGGCTGTGAGTGTGTGTGTGCATGGTAAATGTGTGGGCCATAAGTGACCCTGATACCACAGAGTGTGCAGACGTCTGTCTCTGTATTTCTAACACCTATAGAAAACTTCATATCAACATACAAATAATTTGTATATTGTAAGGTCGCCAGTTGCTCTGCTTTAACTTCACTTGTCGCAAGTTATTACCTGCAATAGCCATGTCTACTATATTATCAGATAACGTTTTATGAAAACCCATATGACATTTCACCTTGTGCTGAGGTTAATTATACATCAAGAGAATAGCCTTTAATATCTATTTTCAACTTAGCACACCAGTCACATACACTAATGCTCGTCTTGAGTTTCCAGCAAAAATGCTGACACAAATCCACAGCAGCATGAAGCTGTAGATAAGGGGTTTAAACATCTGTAAATCATCTCTCCGGGTAAACTGACACAGCCAGGATAAATGTGGGCAGTGAAAGTGAACGGGATGCGCTTCCCTCTCGCTGAACTCGACTCCAACAGCGGTTGTGGTTTCTCTGGAGAGCTCCCAGGCCTGAGTGAGGGTTATGTTTGTGCATATGTAACTAAAACTTAAACTGAAGGTTGGACAGTATTCTTGGGTGATTTTACTGTTCAAGGGAGGAAGAAAGATTTCCAAAGAAAAATAGTACAAAAAAGACTATGATCAACGTGAAATATGGTCCACGGCCCATTTGGTGAAGGGTTTCATCTATTCTGCAAAATATCTCAACAACTACAGCAAGGATTGGCACACAATTGGAAATATATTCTAGTTCCACCATGAGGTTCACATTTGTGCATTTAAATGAAACCAACAATTGGATGAATTCCAGTGGAATTTTGAACTCACATTTATTTCATAACTTTGGTAATCGCTGACATTTCTAATATCACGACCATCAGTTAAAAAATGTAATTGTGTCCAATATTTTGGTTTATGAACAAATACTTTGTGCGTATTATAGCAACAATAGCTAGCATGTTTACATCAACATATTAACAAGTAGTTGTAAGTAGTGGAAATTGTCACATTGGTGTCACTCATTGTATTTAGGACTACTGTTTTAAAGCCTACATACATTCTTTTTGTATTTTGGCCTTCGCTATGTTGGTTTTTGACTGTTTCATTTAGATTTTTTGGAACCAGAAGAGGTTGGAATCAAGTATAACCAAACGCTGAACAACATAAATTCAACCAATCAAATCTTTACAATAAACGTTAATGTTACCTCTATTTCACAGCCTTTCAGAGCTGCAAGCATGGGCGTGGAACTAATCTTAAAATGAACAAATGATATGGGAGTTGGTTGGGGTGGTAGTGTTACAAAAACAGGCTAATGAAGTTCCCCAAAAAGAAAACAGATGAGGCAAATTCAAAAATGTTTCATTTTCCAAGTTCCAGCTGTTCCTGAGAGTTCATGGCCTTCTCCCAATAGAGTAGATGTGTCAGTCAGCTAGGGTCATGCAATTGTATCCACAGTCAAAACACACACTCTAGTGTCAACTGCAGGGCAAGTTGGTCTTCTCTAAAGAGGTCAACTCTCTGGGGTGAGCAAATGACTTGCCAGCAGCAACATCCCCCCACTCTGAAATCACATCCTTTCACCTATAGCCGGCCTTCGCAGAAAGACCCCTATGTGTTTTGCATGTACAGTATAGACACAAAGAGGAATAAAAACATAAAGGGGAAAGTGTACGAGGCGGTGTCATGCCCCTGGTTGACCACAGCATCTCGTTTTGCTTATTCACACTTTCTCAGTCACATGAGCCTTGACATTCAGCACATCTGCTCTAATATCCAGCCTCAGATATCACCCTTATACCACCTAGGCAGAAGCCATGATGACGGTTGCATGCTAATTGCCTCTCTATACGTATAAGCAGTGCCATACATTTAGTAATGCAGCACAGCCAAGAAATTATGACATCTAACCTATCTGTGTGTCCCATCAACAGCAGTGTGTTCCTGGAAAACGGAGGGGTAAATATAACACACAAGGCTATGGTTATGGTCAGCTTGGCCTAGCCAAAGACTCTGAATGTGTATGCAGTAGGAGGAAGTTCTTCATGGGAGACTTAAAATCACCTTAAACAAGATGCTCAAACCTTTAAGTGCCATTGTGTGATTATTGTGTGACTGGAGAATGTCTGGAAGCTCGACATGTGCTAACTTTTGTGATCCCTCAGTCTTGGAAATTAATAAGCCAAGTCAATAAACCACTGGGGACAATCTGATATATTTCTGAGGTTCCGGTGAAAGCATCCGATATCTCGTCCAAGATGTTCCTGTTCCTCCAGTTACATTTAGTCTACAGTCCAATTAGCTTGGGATGCGAAACTAAAGTTGGAGTTGAGAAGTGATATCTGGGACCAGATTGTCTCACAAGTAGCAAGTTTACAACCTCATTTATAGTAATAAGAACGTTTAGTGCTAATTAGCAATTGTTAGCACACAAACAGGCTAAACTTGGAGTACTAACTTTAAGTGTCAAATCTGTGAAAGTTGTTCTGGTACACAACAACATAGAGGGGTTTCAAATCAATTTTTACCAGAAACTGAATAGCATTGGCTAGAAAATATAATAAAAAATGAATATACATTTTGTTAGATTTTCACAATATACTGATATGACCCTATATGCTTGGGCCAATGGTTGGTATAGGAATATGAAACATAAGAGATCTGAATTGACTTGGTCAAAACACGAAAAACGTGTAGGATTAAGTTTTTTTTTAAACTCTTAAGGATGAAGAATTAACAATTTGGGAGAAAACTGAATTTAGACTTCATATGTCCTGATATCTGACTTTTAGAAGACACATCACATTGGTTGCCCGAATTGTGAGCCTCCTTTACACCCTCAATGAAAGAGAAAATCTCCCTGCAGCCTTCATGCAGGGATTCAGCATTTGCCCCCTCGGAGGGTCGCGACCCAAACCCAATCACACACATTAGTAGTTTACTTTGCCCTCAGCCTGACCTATGACTTCTGATACTTCCTGTAGCAACACGTCTGTCCTCAGGTCAAACATTAGTGACCGCCCCTCCCCCCAAAACAAATCCAGTTTAGGGGTCAACTGTTCAGAGATCATCCACGGCCAGATTTCATTTCAATGTTGTTTACTTTTTACGCAAGTTGCAAACATTGGTTAATATGTAGCTGAGGTTGTACACGATATTGTCGGGCATCCACTCTCAAATGTATGATAGCCTGTCAAATACAACTTTTTTTTTTACGAGATACGTGCATGCAAACAGGAGACTTCACCATCAGTGCATTCCTAGAAGCAACGGTATAGATGGGGGCATTTTAAAAAAACTGTTTTTACGGCCTCAGCACACACACAAATTCAAATTGTCTGTCTGAGGCTTGCGTGCCATCCCCCAGCTGCCTGAAACCTTGATGTATACGGGGAAAATATATAGCCCCGGGTCATTAGCTATAGCACGAGGCAGCTGATTGTTGCCTTATTTAAGTTGTTCTTCCTCCCTCCTTTCAGACACACATGTCATTGAACCTTCAGGGCCAGATGAAAGAAATCAAAGGCATGTGACCCACAAAGGGGATGGGAGAGAGGCTGTGAAGGAGTGTTCATGTGTGTGTGCAGGTCTTCAAACTCAAGAGAATTGGAAGGGTATTTCTGACAACGAACCCCTTCTCTCTGGCCCGTACAAAAATGGCAGCCTCTTGTCTATGACACCTCTCAATAAAAAAATGCATTTGTGTTAGTGCATGTGGGCATCAAACCTCATCTGTAAAGGTCCTGTGAGTACATGTACTCGGTTTTTATATATAACTAAAAGAATGAAAAACTGAAGTTAATTAATAAAGGGCCTTCTTCTTCAAAATTAATAGAAGGTGGACTAAAATCTAATAAGTAGTTGTGTCTTATTATTCAGTTTAGTTATGCTATCGTGTTGGGATTTGGGGCCACTGGGTCCCATGACATGAGGGGTATTAAACCTAGGAGAGATTTTAAATAAAAAACTCCTGAATTTGCATAGAGACGATAGCAGGCCTGCACCGTGTTGGTGACCCCTACTGCAAGGCAAACTGAACTCTCCAGTGCTGCAGGCCTGCCAGCATCTGAGGCCACACAGCCAGGCTGCATGAGTCACACAGTGCCGGGTGAAAACCAAAATGTGTAAAAACTTCCCATTGGCAGATTAGTTTGTTTACATCCTGCACTGGACGTGATTTGGCCGGGCTGCAGCGAGACACAGCCAAAAAGCCTGTCTTCTCTTTCCTCCCTTTAACTCGATCCTTCAATGCCTCTTTCCTCCTTTTACCGTCTTCCTTCCCCTTCCCTCTTTTCTCTCAACTATCTCCACTTCATCTCTCGCTGGCCCACCGCTGCCGAGAGCACATGACCATGAGGCGGAAAAATAAATCAGACCTGCCCCAGTAACACATTTAAATGAAGTAAGAACAAATAAATCAGACAAATTTATAACAACACCAAACAGATGGGGAAGTTGTATTTCCAGAATAAAACAAGACATTCTTAAAAAGAAAAAGGAGGGAAAACAAACGTCCTCCTCAATGGAGTTTGCCAAGCTATGAGCTCATACTTTGTAGATCTCTGCTGAATATCTATTCATAGCGTCAGCTCCAAGATGTCAGACTTTTATGAGCCATTTCTCCTCTCGTTATCTGCAGCAACATTTAAGTGCCTGCTAATTTACGTCTGGAAATGTGTGTTTTGACTTGGAAGCATACTCGGGGTGGCTTAAAGTGAACCGGTGTGTACGGGGACTGATTAAACTCTTCATACTTCTTGGATTGCAAAAGAGACTGGTAAAGGTCGACATGTGTGGGCGTCGTTTTCACACCGACCCAAAGCGTAATGATGAACAGGGTCAGACTGGGGTAACGTGAACAACGTCATCTGTGAGCCATGGTTTTGAGGTCATGCTTGGCACATCTCTCTGAAAGTGGTGATTTCATAACGACATCATGGCATATGAGCTACTGCCTCTCTTCTTGCACCACCTTAGGGTCAAAGGTGAAACAATTTTTCACTAAAAAGGTTTCTGCCTCTCTAAATCAAGAGCTGCATTCGACTACTGTTGGCGAGACACCTAAACCTATGCAGTGTTTTCGCTTGAGGTGACGACTACACGTTTGATGTGAGCTGACAGCACAAAACAAAGAATGTGATTCCCCCTATTAAAGAGTCTGCACACACAGGTGATATGAGGTCTGATCAGGAAGATGTCAATCATGTGTGCACAGGCGAAGTCTCGTCAGGATAACTGAGGTTTCAATTAGTTCCACATCTGAAGAATACACGTCTTTTGTTTTCATATATTTTCAACACCTGTTTTTTTATAATGATAATCATATACAATTTAAAGAAGTGTGATGTGTTTGTACAGTTAAGTTGTGGGGAGTCACTGGGTCATATGCTATTGGAGGTATTGACAACAAATAGGGATTTCAATACAAAACTCCTGAATGTGCATGGCTGCTGTATGTTTGTATGACATAGATAACAATCTAATTAAAGAGGTGAAGAAATGTGGTCAAATGATAAGGAAGATATTGAAAAATACAATATTTTGTATACATTTTTTTATATTTTAAATATATTCCCATACATGGAAAAAACACACTAATCCAACCCTTCATATAAAAAAAGAGGCGTGCCCTACTTGTCTGGGACTTACTGTGAATTAACAACAAACATCAGATAAATGCTACGAGTCAGTCAAACATGAGTAACTTTTCAAGAACACATGCCAGTAGTTTTTTTCTATAATCTAACTAAACAAGCCAACAAACAAAACAAATCAAAAACATACGCAAAACAGTTTTAACACCATAACAACAAAAATCTCAAATGACATGATGTAATGTTTTACTGGCTGACCATCCTATGTGGGCTCTTTGTTAATAAAAAAAGCACGGTGTTCTTAATTGTTTGCCGATGAACTCAGAATCTGTATTGACCAACAGTCAAATGACAACAGACATTTTCACCCAAAAAGGGGCATGGCCACGGCGTAGAAGGAAAGTACCAGGATGGGTTGATCTTATGTATACAAAGCATTTCCACCCATCTAGACAAAAATGCAATACTTACCAAAACAAAGACAGCAGCACTTTAAAACCCCAGAGTAGTGTGGATGCCAGGCATGAATATGGCTAAAGTTATGCATTTGAACCAAACGTATTATTGTGGATGTAACTTCACTGTGGTGTGCTAATGCTGCCTAAGCTTGTTAAACAATACATCATGTGAAAGAAGATTACTGCACAGGTAGGCGACCTCCAGTGATGTGTAGTTTATTATGTAACTGACATAGTTTCCAATTATAATGACTGTTGTATGAAGGACATTTGATCAACATTTGTATGTATTTCAAGAAGTTGTATTATATGCTCAGAGATTTACATGACAGGATGTAATGTCTGTAGGTACATTTGAGGGAGGCCTGTGGTGCAGTGGGTTGTGAGTTGGTATTCGGATCAGGAGGTCACAGGTTCAAACCCCACTGCAGTCAGCATGTCGTTGTGTCCCTGAGACACTTCACCCCAAATTGCTCCTGTGGAGATTGCCCACAGTATTGAGTATGTAAGTCGCTTTGGATAAAAGCGTCTAACAAGTGACATGTCATGTAATGTAATGTAATGTAATGTAAGGACATTAGCTAAGCTTAGCATGAGGACAGGGGAAATATTGAATACACCAAGATCTGCCAACCAACACCTCTAAAGTTGACTTAATAACTCTGTTTAGTGTAAGAACAACATGATGTAAAAATGTACAGTATAGAATTACATGCTCGTCTGTTCCTTGGCGGGGGGAAGTGACGTCCTAGACCCCTCAGTGTCACTATAAGTACGTCTGGAAACGGTCAGAGACACCAGAAAGTCGCTGTGCCTGGCCAAGAAGAAAAGCATTTTTTTCTCAAAATGGTGAATATTATATTAGTCTTAGAGTAATATACAAAACTCGGACAGCGTGTCATGACAATATGATGATGCCAAGTAGGCTATGCCATAATGTAAAGGGACAGGGGCCAATACAAAATGCTCTCCTCTTCCATACATGTTGCTTAACACATTTGGAGAATGATTGAATTAAAATATGAAATGCGAAAACTATATCCGGTGGAAATTGGCGTTGTGTATATTGACACTTTTCTTGAACTTGGAAACTATTAGTGCTTCCAATAATCCGATATCAGTTATGACGCAAATGTCAGGTGCTTTATAAAAGACTAATAATTATATATTTCTGCTAAATTTGATAAACGTTTTCAGAAAGACACACAAACAGGATTGCAGTGGAAGTTAAACGCAACAAAAATGATGGCTTTTCCTTGTTTCTTTGAGTAACACATATTTGCACTTTTAACACATCATGATGTCAATGCTGTCATTCTTTCCTTATGACATGTCTTGTGTTCAAAAGTAGCAAACACAAGTGTGAAAAAAGGGAACACCCGTGTGACAGAAGTGTTGAAATCCTCTGCAAAAGTTTAGAAATAGGCCATGAGCTCACTTGTAATTACTGCAGTCATAGCCAGTATGAGGTATTATAGGAATAGCTCTCTCTCTCGCTCTGAATTTGACTCCTACATGCTGATATCAACAGGAAAGAGGCAGCCAATGAAACTAATTGGGTGGTGTGTGTTTTATGAAAAGAACAGCCTGTACTGTCCCGAGGTTCCCTCCCCCCGCTCTCTGACTGGCTGGCTCCTAAGTGGTCTGCTTTTTTTCTCTTTGCTGTGATTGGATCCAGGGAACGTCAATAACTCCAAACTTGTTTTCCCTCCCTCCTTTCCTTAGGACTAACCCTTGTTGTTTTCAACTTTAGAGGCAGAGCTGGGCTGAGAGGATCCAGCAGTCACAGCCTGCACTCTGGCGCTGTGCTGTGTTGTATTCCAACCACACACATTAGATTTTATTATACTAAATGGCAGTAGTAACTTCATAGGAAGTAGAGCAACTATTGGCAACTTATTGGAAATGCTTTGGTAGTTAGGGACCTGCTGGAAAAAAGCTTACAACTGGATTATTGTTTTAAAAAATTACCATTATAGGTTATTTATTTAAGGTTATACTGTTGATAATTTATGCAATGTCATTCATCAGACCAGATTGAAGAACTAATTAAACCTTTAGTAATGTGTTTGTACTTTAAACCTGAAGTGTGTGTTAAGAGTGGATTAGGAGTGTGCTTTGCAATCAAAAACAGTAAGCATGTGTATGATTTCTGAGACGTAACAGAAACACACAGGGTATAAAATCGATTATTAGGCTCAGTTTTGCAACAATTTATTTATCTTACAAACAATAATGGAAATATATATTTACAAAAAATGTATTTTCAGGAAGCTATACACGTACACCAACAATAAAAAGCTCGACATAAATAAGTTAGTAGGATTTTTTCAGTGTTTTGAAAAAAAAGAAGAAATAAAGCACACAGGTACACTTCAAAGTTTTACGCCAAATAAGAGTTGTTTTTCTGCCTTCAAAAAAAAGTATAGAAATTAATAATAGTGCAATTACATGTTCCACATGAATTTCACACCACAAATAACAAATCTTTGATTCACATATTTGCATAATAAGTAGCCCAGTGTTTTTAACATATTGTATCTATGTTAACCTGGACTACACCTCTTATTATAAGGGGCGGATTACGTGACTTTAAAAGCCACTAAAATATGAACTCATCTAATTAAAAAATGTTTTTAAATTCTTAGGATTATTAGCAAATACTGTTAAAATTTGGTTGGATATTGCTCAGCAGTTAAACCCCCCTCCCTTACCCCCAGAACAAAAGGCACAAACTTTGGCAAAAAAAAGAAATACAAATGGGGGGAATAAAGACACCATATTTGCATGTAAACTTTATGTCATGGCTGTTCCCAGTTTAGATGGACCCTCAACTTACAGTGTGGCCATCTGGGCCTTCACAAAAAAAGATATACAACACTGGGACAGATAAAGCCATAGAAAAAGTGAAGACGTTTTGTTTACACACAACCCTGACTTCTTTTCAAATCTGCATTTTTTAACTTACATCAATTACCTGAATAATAATAATAAAATATGACCAACTTAACAAAATAATATTTATCTGTTGGAAATTGCACTGCAACTTCCCAAGTCAAATTCACACAAATACATTTAACAAAAGGTATGAAAAGCATAGTATGCTTTCTTTATGTGCTACATCTGAAACATAGGTAGTAGATTTAAAAAAAAAAAATGAGCAAAAATCCATTTGCACACTGCTACATTGTCTGCTTCTTCTGAGGCCATTTAAATTGAAATGTGTGCCAAAACTTGATAGTGTACATATTCAGTGCGTGTGCAGCCTCTCCTCCTCCCTTCTTTAGGAAAAGGCTGCGTTTTATTTTCACCCTCATCTGTCAGATGATGACTAGGCTACAGTGTTCCATCAGCAACAGGTCTCCCCGCTCTGTGGGAAATAAAGAGGAAACAAGCTGTTGGATGGTGCAATTAAAAAAGCAGTTGCTCGTGCTTAGAAACCTCACACACACACTGACACACACACACACACACACACACTGACACACACACACACACACACACACACACACACACACACACACACACACACACACACACACACACACACACACACACACACACACACACACACACACACACACACACACACACACACACCACACACACACAGGTTAAACAGTCATAGCACGATGGGGTTGTGGAAGATAACAGGAAAAAACAATATGTTGGTTTAAAGAGCTGATGACGTGTAAAGTGCAGGATATAAACGTGTGCTTGCCTAAGCTAAACAAGTGTACAGAAGCTATATTTGCGTCCAGAATTTTAAGCAAAATCCTATATATTATGCTACATTTTAATGGCTTAATAACATTGCAAAAAAAATAATTGTGATTTCTAACCTGGCACTGTTTTTCACTTGGCCTCCGTTCTAACCTCCCTGCTGGGTCTCTCCTCCGAGGCTTTCACCGCCTGACTTCCTGCACTGTCCGACTGGTCTTCATCATCCTCTTCATCGGTATGCGACCTTTTACCAGGACACTCGCTGGAGCAGGAACCTGGCAGGGAAAACAAGTGGTCAGGGTTTTAAAGCTTCACGTTTAAAAAGGCACCTGACATATTCGACAGGAGGTATAAACTACTAGATTTAAATGCTTTATTGTCATATACAGAGTAGCTACAGTGTAGATATGGCATTACAAATCTTAAGTGTCAAGGTCCTCCAAAAATGCAACATATATAAGACCTAAAACCATTAAAACAGTAAAAAATAAAATGGTGCCAGATTATGTTTGCTACTATGTAATTAATACGTGCGAGCTCTATCCCACTTGATATGACTTTAACAGAGTAATTCTCAGTCTGCCCCCCCCCCCCCCCCCCCTAAACTCAATTCAGTTAACCCTACGCTTCATGCCTCTGCATTGCAGCACAGTGAGAAATACACAGCAGCCGAAGAATACGTGAAGAATAATCACCTGAAGCTCCTGAACGCCTCTTCCTCGAACCGAGTGTGTCCGGTTGATCCGACCTCCCTTCGGCTCCCTCCGGGTGGTTGTGTCCGGGCAGGTCTTCCTCTCGCTGGGGTCTCGTGTGAGGCTCCCGGGTGTAAAACTCCGGTGCGTCGCGCTCCTCCTTCCAGTCGAAATTGCGCGGGGAGAGCGGTCTGTCGTTGACGGGGTCGAAATTATACGTCTCCGTAAAACGCTGCACTTCTTCCTGTGCAAAAGACTGTAAATGCCTCTGTAGCTCCTCTGGGTCCGGTGTGCCAAAAAGGTTTCTGCGCACCGAGGGTCTAGCGTTTTCCGGCTGCCGCGCATCCACCCTCTCCAATGTGGGGCTCGCGGTAGAAAGGCGAACATCTGACATTTTGTTGCACATATAGACAATGTGGGGAAGTAAAAAAAAAAACCTTTCAAACTTCTAATTCCAAGTAGTATTCCTTTCAAATGCAAAGTCACGGGGATGCTGCGTGCATACTCCGCGCGTATCATCCAAAACGCGTCCGCGCAAAAAAAAAGAAGGAATTAAGCTTCTCCAAAGGAGGCAGGGGCGTTTTAAGAGAGCCACTCCTGTCAAGTCCGTAGTAAGGCTGATGAAAACAACAAGTCAAGTCATAACAGCCAACATGGCGTTAGAGGGAGCTACGAGTGAAGAAGAAAAGTTGACATCAAGGACTATTTAAATAGAGAAGGCGATTCATTGGTCTGCGCACTAGGACCGCCCATTGAGCTCTTAAAGTCGAACAGAGGGAAACAACAACACAGGGCTGGATTGGATTAACTCTACACACGACACGAATATGGCCCAATTAACCTGTTTGATTAGTTAAATACACAGAGAGCAAAGGGAACAAAGACTAAGGTTATAATGGAGTGCGAAATCCTGCTTTATTGTTCCATTAGTACTCCATTTATCACAGCTGGCCTCAGGATAGACATTAACCAAACACATACAGGACAAATATATCATTTGATGTCATTATCTCATCTCATGTCATTTGTATCTCTATGTCTATATGTCTGTGACATGTCCTGAATAAAACAAAATGTATATAACACTGTAAACTGATCTACAGTGGTGTAGCTCCAGGCTATCGCAGGAATAAATCATGAAATGCTGGTACTAGTGCTGACAGATATCACCGCTTGATCTGATTTTGTGTCACATAAATAGTTTAGGCACACTTGATTCAATCACTGTAATCCAGAAACAGCTTCGAGGCTATTTAAGGACAATGAGACACTTAAATGAGGTTTTTCTGCAGGAAAAAAAAGAAGCAAAATAAGCCACAAATCTGCCTCCCAGGCATCCGATGACATCAGCTCGGGAGCAGAAAGCCTGCCGTCATCGTTGGCACGGTGCCTATCGCTGTCAGACTTTGCCACTGGTGCCACAGAGGAGTTTTGTGTGCTTCACTGGTTGTAATTGCTTGTGTGTGCTTGGAATTTAAACACTGACAAAACAGAGTATGGTGCAGGTTTAAAAAGAAGAAAAAAATATCTTGAAATTCACCACCATTTCCCCGTGGTTGGTTCTCAGTTTACAGATTCCTAAATATTTAAATGTGTGTTCATGCAAGGCTTAAGTTATCAAATTCATTATCTGTACTCCCCAGAGCTGCATAGGAATCCTGTAGTAATTGATTGAATGCATCTGCAGTAGTAAGCAGCACTCCTTGTGCCTAGGAGTTCACGATGTCCCAATCTAAACTCAACAGTGAATGTCGCTCTGCATTCCTCTTCAGCATTCGCCAGTAAAAAGCACTGGGCCTGCCTTAAAGGCCATGCTGTTTCAATTAGCCTTTTCGAAAACGTCCAGCATCTCGTGATAAATACGGCAAGGCCATCTGCTGTATCGATGTTATCGCCAGGATCACACTTAATCCATAGTATATTTATGCTGCTGCAAAACTGTGTTGTACAGAGTGATCCCTTAGATGAAAACAGATTAAACGGCAAGTGAGAACAAAGGGTGTGTTTTGGAAATGATGGAACTGTTTATCACAGCTTAATGTAGCAGAGTGGGATGACGCAACCGCAGCAGGTTATGTCACTGAAACGAACATTAGTTACATATTAATTATGATCTACAATGTAACAGTCACGAAACGGAGAAAGAAAGGTCACTACATACCGTTTTTATAGTTTGAGATAAGACAGGAAAACATTTTCGACTCCATGGAAGTCAACAGTGCACTCTTTGTGGATGCAGAGATGCACTCGTAAAGATGCGTCATGTCCACACACTAAATAGATAGTTAGTCGTTTAAATGTTGCCACATGTTCCTGAAGTCATAAAAATGTCTTCTCTCGATAAAAAGGGGGCATTAAAACATTGCAAAACAGGCATAATTCATCAAGTTCAAGAGGAAATTGTACACAAATTAATTTTCCTACATCGCAAGAGCAGACATGAATCTGTTTTTAAAACTGCACAGAAACTTGTCTTTGGAAATGCTATTACTTCTTTTGAGTCGTATAATTAAAATAATAGTGTAAAATAATAACAGTTTGTAATGAGTGTAAGGTAGCAATATATTAAACTTTTCATGTAGAAAAGTTTACGCCACTGCAGGGCAACTATGCACAACCAGTACATGTCATCAGATTTTTGAACTAGGAGTCATTTTTAATAGCCTGCAAACCAGCGGGGCTGATTTTTGATTTGGAGTCTGCAACCACAATCCATCAGGGGTCCGGCAAACCTAGTCACACCCAATGCTTGATTCTATAAAACCCTCTAGAAACTAATAAACAAATAAGCCCCTGAAGGCTAATACAGCAGCCTAACTTTACTGGACACAAGCATAGACTAGTATTTTTCTAATGTGAGGTGTTCATTTTCCATCAAATAAAAAGCTTAACCTCAATAAACTACAGTGTGCAGTTGAAGATTTTTTCTTGTTCTTGTAAAGCACCGTGGCACATTTGGGACCCTTATATTCTTCTATTGGTGAGCATGTTATGGACCTGTAGTCCGATGTCAGGAGACGGCAGCCTTAGAGCTCTGCTTCTTCTTGGCCAGCTCGGCCTGGATCTGATGAGGGAACTGCTCCAAGTGTTTGTTCACACACTGCATGCAGAACCTCTTGGTGTAGAAAAGACTGCAGTCCTGAGCAGAGAGAGAGCACAGTCCAACATCAGTGCTCCATTTTCAGATAAGCACTGGATATGTTCTTTTTTTTTTAAAAGATGGATTATTTGATTTTAAAAGGCACAAGTCATACATCTCACACAGCATGCCACATAATTGCAATGGCATCTGAAGAAAACATCCAAAACACATTTTTCAAATCCAGACTGGACATTCAGTTCTGGCTGATCAGCAGATAATCAATTGAAATCCTGAATTACACCACTAAATATTGAAGCTGTAGCTAAACAGACCAAAGTAATCAAATTTAAATACATCTTACCGATCCAACACAGACACACAGGCTACACATGCTGCAGGTAGACCCCAACACAAGAAACTTCTCCTTGTCCGGACTGAAGGGGTCCTGGGTCACAAAACACTCCTCAAGCAACCTGTCGGACGACAGAAATGCAGATATAAGTTGATATAAACCTTAATTTAGATACGCATATGTGTTTTAATGGACATAATGTGTCATAAATGTAACGTTTGAATCGCTTTAGGGTTACTTTCGCTGCTACATTAGCCGTGGTTATGCTATTACGTAGCTAACAACATTAGCACAAAATGTTTGCCTTTTTTTGGTCCACTTACACAATGGCTCTGGTGTTTGGTGGTTTCTGGCCGTAGTAAGTAAAAGGGCTACTTAAACCACACAACTGGCAAGTAAATGTTTTTTGACGTGGCTCGCTTGTTTGCTCCATCTTTTCTAAGCAGAGGGAGCTGAAACGTCTACTTCCTGCTTCTTCTTTCGAGCAGCCATGTTGTTACGTTAGGTTTTGGCGCGACCTAACGGTAGGGTGGTATACTTTGCACAGTGTGGTTAAAAAGCAATAAACGAATTAATATTAATATATTGTTTGTATAGAACATATTAGCATTTAGTGAACCAGGCAAAAATAAATAGTGTTGACAGCAGTTAGTTTAACGTGTAATTAAAGGGAAAGCACATGTCTAATTAATACATGAATGGCTTACTGGGAGACTTCTTTAGATACAAAGCTATCATTACAATTATTAGTTCCACCAGTGCTTTTCGTCCTAGTTAACAATTCTGAAAAGTTAAAGATATGAGCTAATTTATTTAAACAGTGCATTATCGAAAATCTGATGAGCAGAAATCAGTAGCAGAGAAAAAGTCAAATACAAACATAAATGAAATATATTAGTTTATTACAATCTACAACATGGCATAATTCCTTTTAGTGAAAAAGAAAATGCATTTTTATTGTACTCTAATGTACATGATACACAAAATAAACAGTTTCACTATGACATGAAACAATGTTTCTACAAGTACAGCAAATGAGGCAATCGGCTCTTTTTAGGGCCTGTTCTGTTGTTTCAGATCCGTTCACTGTGATCACCACATTCTTGTTATATTTACAAAATAAAACATAAACCAGCTTAATAGATTATTGCGTTTGTGGTCAAAATATTCAATTGCCATTGGCCAAAAATGCATCTCAATGGCAGGATTTGTAGAAAACACTTCTGATAAAGTAGGTGAGGTGAGCTATCATGTTGTGTAGCAGTAAGATAAAGGATTACAATAAATATTTTACACATGAAATGACAATGTTTTTCAAACAATGGCTGCTTACATTTAGTTTATTGGCTGCTTGAACGAAGTGCTGTCCATTATTTATAATGTGAGCAAATTCCCTGATCCAACACTAAAGAGTTACACATCTACCCCAAAGTTATTATGTTATGTCTTTAATGAATAAGGTGTGGTCGAAATAGAGGAAATATGAGCTCAAGCATGGAAACGATATGGCATTTGGTCAACACTGATAGATGTTTCACCAACCACTTATCTCAGAATGGACGAGGGAGATGTGGCATTTCAGAAAGGAAATTCAAAAGAATCAAACTGCATATCACATGATATGCACTGAATAGATAAAATATTAGGAATATGTCTTGTATGGAGATGTAGCGCCTATTGCACAACCAACATTTCAGTACATATTCATGTCTGCTTCTTTTGCGACAGTTTAATTATTCAGTTGTTCACAGGCCAAGTAAATATTTAGTATCAGTGCACGACTGCACGTATGACTGCAGCAGTCATATCAGGGTATCTTTATTATGTGTACACCCATGTTAAATGCAAGATTGCATAGTCTACTCCCTATTTATAATCAGTTTGAGTGCTTACAATTAAAAAATATGAAAGCTCTATTATGTTAGATCAAAACCTTTGTTCACCACTGTGTCCCCTTTCACAGATTTACACAAGTCACCTCCAAGCGTTGTTTTTCCCCTTGGAAAATAATTTCATTTATGTTTTGTTCCAGTAGAAAGTTTTAAAGTCACAGGATTAAATGCAACTCAAGCTGTGTGCACCCATAGGAGCTGCCCAAAGCTTACAGTACTTTGATATGCTTGAGTGTATCAGTTCATATTCATGTACACCCAAATTGTAGTGGCATACATACAGTAAATATTCTAAAACATGTCCATGACCATTTGCCATCCCCTCAGTACATGTCCCTGTATATCTCTTGCAGAAGCGGATGCAGTGACGTGTCCTCAGTTGTTTTGATTTCCTGCACCAACTGAGCATGCTCCGTGACCAGCTCCCGGAGGTCAGCCAGTTTCTGCAGCAGTCTCGGGAAGAGGAAGTTGTTGTCCGGGTGGTTGGCCAGCAGGTGGAGCCGTAGTGCCTGAACGATGCTTTCCTGCAGCTGCTCCACTGGAGACACATCCACCAGCCCTGGGCGATCTGAAGAAAAAAGGGGTCAGATACAAATTAGTGACTATACACTAAATAGAAGAGACATAAATACATTTTAAATCTAATAATAGGAAACCAACTCAGATCTTCCTTATTTTCCTAAACCCTCTCACTATAAAATATAATTGATTATATAGGTTAGTTACCTCCGCAGCAGATAATGGCAGCCACAAAGAGTGCCAAGTCACTGTCGTCAAGCTCCAGGGAATTAAAGCGTGTGGCAAACTGGAATTTGGGCTCCATCATGTCGCTAAATGGCCGCCGTAGGCTCTTGAGGAACTCTCTGGTGATAAAGCCTCCACCACGGGCCACCAGGAGGCCGTCTTTGTTCATGCAGGAGGCCAAGAGGGTGAAGAGGGCTTCGTAAACGCCGTACTTCAACAGAGTCACCTGGGTGTGCAGGTAAGAAGGACAAAGCATGACTTCGGTGTGATTTGAAACATCAGTGTTTTTTGTGTCCTTTTTCCACATTAAATTCCAACATAAACTCAAATCCATTCAAATTCAAATCTGTGGGACTAATAAAGGTATTCTGATTCTGATTCTGATTAAGTAACATATTTTTTCTCCAAAGCTGACATACACCCACCTGATCGTTCAGATCCAGGTTCTGGAAACCTGGCACTGCCTTTGCGAACTCCGTCAGCTCCGTGACCGTCTCCACCGAGGTGCTCTGGCAGCAGTGGAAGAGCCTGGCTTCAGCCTCCCTCTGCTGGAGCTCCCCACACCCCAAGTCCAGAACCACCTGCCCTGCTTGAAGGCTGCTCTCGGGTTGGTCACCGTTAACCATATGGGCCGCTAACGTCCTCTCAGCCAGCTGGAACGTCTCCATGTCATGGATGATGAAAGGCTGCTGGGAAAGATAAGAGGAAGGAATGTTTGAAGGTGAGGATATCGATAAATCTGTATGGATACAAGTATTTTTTTTACCGGCTTGCTCGTCTTTCCAGTCAGTATGAGCCGGGCTTTCGCCTTGTTCATGTTGAAGTTCTTCATGTAGGCTTCGTGGATTTGCCCAACAAGAATTTTGTGGTCGACCAGCATGGGGCTTTCCACCCCTTTCTCCACCTTCTTGCTTTCTGCCTTTAGCTTTAGCTTCTCTGCCTGAGGCATGCGACCAAAGCGGATGGCTAGTGCAGAGAGACATTCATCATTAGCAACAGATTTCAAACGGTAGGTGTGTTATTTTACAATCAGACTACACACAGACATCATAAATATCCTCCTACAGCAAACATGCATGTGTGCAGACAAGTATTTGCCCCCCCACTAATCTGTTCTCTTCCCCCTCCTCAGAGGACAACATGTCGTCCTCTCAGGTTTCTGACGCTGCTCTGTCTGCAGGGGGAGGCCATTGTAACGAACCCATTGACCCTTCAGCAGCGAGTGCAGATGACGGGCCAGATGTGGAGTTTATGGGCCTGTGTTTTGTCAATGTCAAGCACGCTTTGGCAGGAGGTTGTTCTATAAAAACCTAGTCAATGCAGAGCAAGTTGAACTGGAGCCAAATCATAGAAAGACAAGTCCTGCTATTACATACTATGGTGTTGACTGAGAACGTGTTGAGAAATGTTTTATGTAACTGCATTCAGGACTAGTTATTTTTATTGTATCAGTGTGTTGAAGTGGCTGCTAATGATTTCAGTATTTAAACTAATATAGACTTTTACCAAGACTGTTACGAAATATATTGTAACTTAAATTCATAATCAATAAAACACACTTTTGGCTGCTAGTACTTAACAAATGTAAGCTAATGTTCGCTAGCTTTAGATAGTGCTGTGTCACTGAGCTAATTACAGTTAGCTAGTCGGTTTACTGACTTCATGACTTCTCTCTTTGAACTACTGTTGCACAACTTTTACCATTATTGACAACTATTCTGTGATTGTTACTTGGGGCTGGTGTAGCAAAACGTTTAATAGCTTAGCTTAGCTTCTAACTTGTGGTTCAGGCCTTACCATTGTGGGACATTCCCACAGAAAGGCACTTATGGAATCTGCAGTACTGGCACTTGTTGCGGTTCTTCTTCTGGATTTTGCAGTTGCGTTCACATTTATCATACTCCAGCTTTAGCCGGATGGTTCTCCGGAAGAAACCCTGGTTGAAAGAAGGACATATTGTAGCCATCAACTTCAGTCATCATTTGAAGAATAGTGATGATGTTTTGAGTACTAAAAAAAAGCCCAGTGTCCTGATGTCTTAAAGCACCGTTCAGCTTTGAATTCAACCTTGTTACATTACATTTAGCTGACGCTTTTATCCAAAGCGACTTACAATAAGTACATTCGACCAGGAAGACACAACCTTGAAGAAAACAGAATCATATAAGTACATCAGGTTTCATAGAGCCAAACATTTCAAGTGCTACTCAACTGGCTTTAGGTAAGCCAGTCCTTTATTAGTATAAAAGTGCTTCGTTAATAGTTCTAACGCTCGAAGTGGAGTCGAAAGAGATGAGTATTCAGTTTGCGCCGGAAGATGTGCAAGCTATCTGCCGTCCTGATGTCAATGGGGAGCTCATTCCACCATCTTGGAGCCAGGACAGCAAACCCACGTGTTTTCGCCGATGGGAACTTGGGTCCCCCTCGCAGCGAGGGCGCAACGAGTCGTTTGGCTGATGCAGAGCGTAGTGCACGCGCTGGGGTGTACGGTTTAACCATGTCCTGGATGTAGGAAGGGCCAGATCCATTCGCAGCATGGTAAGCAAGTACCAGTGTCTTGAAGTGGATTCTAGCAGTTACCGGAAGCCAGTGAAGGGAGCGGAGGAGCGGAGTGGTGTAGGAGAGTTTAGGAAGGTTGAAAACCAGACGAGCCGCTGCATTCTGGATGAGCTGCAGAGGTCGGATGGCACATGCAGGTAGACCAGCCAGGAGGGAGTTGCAGTAGTCTAGGCGTGAGATGACGAGAGCCTGGACCAGAACCTGAGTCGCTTTCTGAGTCAGCTGGGGACGTATCTTCCTGATGTTGTAAAGCGTGTATCTGCAGCAACGGGTTGTAGCAGCGATGTTTGCAGTGAAGGACAGGTTGTTATCTAGGGTCACACCCAGATTCCTTGCAGTCTGAGTCAGGGAAACAACTGAGGTGCCGATGTTGATTGTCAGGTCAAGAGTTGGACAATCTTTTCCCGGGAGGAAGAGCAGCTCAGTCTTGTCAAGGTTGAGCTTGAGGTGGTGAGCAGACATCCACTGAGAGATGTCAGCTAGACAAGCAGAGATGCGTGCGACGACCTGGGTCTCTGAGCGGGGAAAGGACAGAATTAATTGGGTGTCGTCAGCGTAGCAGTGGTAAGAAAAACCATGCGGGCTAATGACTGATCCGAGCGAGTTTGTGTACAGGGAGAAGAGGAGGGGACCAAGAACAGAGCCCTGAGGGACCCCCGTAGTTAATTGACAAGGGTCGGACTCAGACCCTCTCCAAGTCACCCTGTAGGTACGGTCTTTCAGGTATGAGGTGAAGAGGGAAAGTGCAGAGCCTGAAACTCCAAGTTTTTGGAGAGTGCGAAGGAGGATCTGATGATTCACCGTGTCGAATGCAGCAGACAGGTCCAAAAGGATGATGACAGAGGAGAGGGATGCAGTTTTGGCAGTGTGCAGTTCCTCCGTGACAGCAATGAGAGCAGTTTCTGTGGAGTGACCTGCCTTGAAACCAGACTGGTGCGGATCCAGAAGGTTGTTCTGATTGAGATAACAGGAGAGTTGTTTAAAGACAGCGCGTTCAAGTGATTTAGACAGGAACGGGAGGAGAGAGACAGGCCTGTAGTTTATAACATCAGACGGGTTGAGAGTGGGTTTCTTTAGGAGAGGGTTTACTCTTGCCTCCTTGAGACTGTTTGGAAAGTGACCAGAAGTTAGAGAAGTGTTGATGAAATGGGTGAGAAACGGTAGAATATCAGGAGCGATAGTCTGAAGGAGGTTTGAAGGGATAGGGTCCAGAGGACAGGTGGTAGGGCGGGCAGAGGTAATGAGGGTAAGAACCTCACTTGGAGAGAGAGGGGAAAAGGAGGTTAGTGTGTTGGTGGAAGGAAGGTCTGGTGACCCAGCGGTGAGTAAAGGTGAGTCAGAAAAAGAAGAGCGAATATCATTAACCTTTTTTTCAAAGTGGGTAACAAAGTCGCTTGACAGAAGTGAGGAGGGGGGAGGAGCTTTTGGAGGGTCCAAGAGGGTGGAGAAGATGGAAAATAGTTTTTTAGGATTGGAATAGGAAGATTGGATCTTATCTTGAAAGAAAGTGCTTTTTGCCTGAGAGATCGAAGCAGAGAAAGAGGAGAGGAGAGCTTGATAGGTTAGGAGGTCGTCACGGTGTTTGGATTTCCACCATTTCCGCTCTGCTGCCCTAAGGACGGTTCTATTAGCACGCAGTGCATCATTTAGCCAGGGAGCCGGAGGGGACTGACGAGCCTGCCGAGATGTCAGAGGACAGAGCGAGTCCAGAGTGGATGAGAGAGTAGAGAGGAGAGTTTCTGCAGCAGAGTTTGGAGGCAGTAGTTGGAACGAATCAGAGGAAGGGAGGGCTGAGAGCACCGACGAGGCAAAGGTAGAGGGAGAGAGGGAGCGAAGGTTACGGCGGACAAGTGTAGGATGGGAAGAGATTAGTTTGTTATGTTTGGAAAGGGATAGAGAGAATGAAATTAAGAAGTGATCGGATGTGTGGAGCGGGTTTACAGAGAGGTTAGAAGTAGCGCAGTTCCTTGAGAATATGAGATCAAGGACATTGCCAGCTTTATGAGTCGGTGGGGACGGAGACAGTGAGAAAGCAAAGGCGGTTAACAGAGATGTTAGTTCGTCTATCTTCCCCATCTGGAGGTTGAAGTCTCCGAGAAGTACAGCGGGAGGGCCAGTTTCAGGGATGTGTGAGAGGAGATGATCTAATTCCTCCAAGAAGTCCCCCAAGGCGCCTGGTGGACGGTAGAGAACAACAATGGTTAACTGTATAGGATGGGTTACTGTGACGGCATGGAACTCAAAGGTGGAAGGAGTGAAGTTAGGTAGCTTGAAGAGGGAAAAGCTCCATTTGGGAGAGAGCAGGAGACCAGTGCCACCTCCTCTGCCAGTGGGTCTGGGTGTATGGGAGAAGGAATATGCAGTGGAGAGAGCTGCTGGGGTGGATGTGTTGGATGGAGTAATCCAGGTCTCAGTGAGAGCAAGGAAATCCAGAGACTGCAGGGAGGCGTAGCCAGAGATGAAGTCAGCCTTAGGAACAGGCTGACTTCAGGTGGCAGTTCCACAGTTCCACAGGCCACCTGAAACTAGATGTTGGATCTCAGTGGAGCACGTGGGATAGACGAGAGCAGGCCGGTTATATCGATTAGGAGATACACGGGGCCAGTGATAATTGCGAGAAGACACATGAACAGGAATGGAGAAAATACACATGATTATAGCATGAGGGGCTAAACAACTAAATAAAAAAATTAAAAACACCAACGATACTTAGCTCAATCAAAGTAGGATTTGCCTCCTCTTTGCCTCCTGTAGGACTCTAATGTCTTTGTCAGTCTTAGCCTGTCTGACCGAGAAGTCTAATTAAACAAGAATATAACTTACAGTGGTTGCAGCGTCAATAGGTAATGTCGTCACCAGGTCCAGATGCACACTGAGTTCATCAGTTTCTAAATGCGGTATTTAAATGCTTTTTGAGCTAAAGGATGACTGAGTCACGCGGTTCTACTTCACGCAATCAATAGACTGGCCCTGCCTATGTTAATAATGCAGGCTTGAGTGCTGAGACCTGTAAAGCAGGTTTCGCCTGAGCAGATCTGAGATTTAAAATCTCTCAAAAGCGATTTAGCCGTTTAAGCTACAGTAACAATTATACAGAGTCGAATAAATGAAACCGAGAAGTCTAATTAAACAAGAATATAACTTACAGTGGTTGCTGCGTCAATAGGTAATGTCGTCAATAGGTAATGTCGTCACCAGGTCCAGATGCACACTGTTATACTTGCTTGTGTAGTAGTTATTACTTATATTATTTAAGAAACATCTAACTATCATTCTATGAAGCAAGGCTATACACACCATATGTCCGACACCTATATCTGCAGCACCTTGTGATACATTGCATGCATTGTACATTTTAAGCCCTAGTAGAACCACTGTTACATAACATTATGGTTGGATGTATAGTGGAATAACGTCTATATTTAAAGAGAGACATTCCAAGGGTGAATAATAAACTGTAACCTTTCTGAAGGACAACTCTGATTGGACAAGACATCATGCGGCCCTCTGACACATGGAGATAAATGCCAACACATGTCACAGATGTACCTAAACATATGATCCTTTGACACTGTCATATACCTATGTGTGCATCACTTACATTTCAGACAGGACATTACTCATCCCAGGAGGGGATATTGCTTTGGATACCTGGACCCACATGGTCACACAATATATTATTAAAAAGGGGTCATTATTTGGGATACATCACTATTCTTTGTAATTTTAAACCACAAATAAATCAAATTTTATGGGAGCAATTTTCATGACAACACAGCAGGGGGAAATTACATTAAAAGTAATAAAAAATACATAATAAAAACAACAGAACTACACAGGAAAAAAACAGATGTGTAGGTTTACAGCATGCATGTCTTTCCATGTCTGTATGGACATAAGCAGGACATATACCTGTGAGTAACAAGACTAAACACCTGAAAACAGAGAGGTATTGTGCAAGACCAAAAGAGATGTTTGAACTGCCGCACTATTCAAAGCAACTGTGTAATAGCAGGTAGAGGGGATTTCCTTTCCATTAATAAAGGCTTTCTTTGCGTCACAGACAAATGTCATACCCTCATCACCACTGAGTTAATCCCTCGCACCAAAGCAGCACATTCCATTCACATTCCCACTATTGAGCGCTCGTCTCTTAAAGCGAGGTGTTGAATGTGATACGCAGAGACAGTCGAGCATTGAAAACGTGAACGGCTACATATCACAAGCCAGGTTTTTCCATGAAGGCGCAATAACTTCAGTTTGGGAACAGAGTGCTGTCAAAATACACCTCTTACATGAGCAGCGTCTAACAGCTTTGACGTCATTATAACACAGAGGCCTGGTTTTGCTTTGTGTGGAACTGAAAGATTATTTTTCAAAACCTACACAGAGGAAAGTAACGTTTTCCAACAAGTGTCCATCTCTGATGTCTCCTCTGGATCATAGTGATATTGAAGGCACAGTGCCAGTCCAGAGGAGTGAAACAACCAGATTAAAGCAGGCAAGGTCACAAGTTAAAAAGTCATGCAAAAATAGCAAACAAAGGCTCAGATTAGCAGCAACAACATGCCGTCGGCTTACAGAGGAATGAGACTACTACAAGCTCACATGACTTGAGTCTCAGTTACAAAATGTTCTCATTGCCACTGTCTTCTGACATTATTGTAAAGAATATAGTACATGTAAAGTATATATAGTCTATAGGACACTGAAACCACTGAAATCACTACAGAAATACAAACACTTAGAACCCATTTACACGGGAACGAAAACGATATCAAAAAAAGTCTTCCGTTCACATGGATACGGCTCAATAAACGTGTCCCTTCACACGAAACCGCTCGACCCGCTGTAGTACATATGCCGGGCCTGTAAGTGGCGCTGTTTTTCCGCCACAAAATACACAAAAAGCAGCGAAGAAGACCCCCGAGCATGTTGCCATGGTTGCCCTTCTGTTTATTCTCCGCGGTGGATTTAGCAACATGTAGTTCATGTAGTTCTCCATGTCCACTTGTTGCTGATGGTTGTGGTAGAGGAGCTGTAGATTTTGCACTAACATCTGTAGCATGGTCAGTAGCAGTAGCAGTAGCTACTGACCATGCTACAACAGTGAGCAGCAGAGGTGGGGCTATGGCTTCATCGTTATCAGGAAAATTATCGTATAGGACGTACACACGGAGCCGTTTTCCCCCCCAGAGCGTTCCGTCCGCAGATCTCTCCACCTTGGGACCCGTTATCGTTTGAGGGGTCCGTTTCCGCGGTTCCGTTACGGCCTTGTGTAAACGAACGGGCTATACGAAAGAGAAAAGTAGCGGATACAACCTGTTTCGTTCCCGTGTAAACAGCACATTCAATAAAACATCCAAACACTCACACCCCTGCCATACTCTAATAAAAACTTGTTTGGGTGACACTTTTAAAAAGGCAAACTTATGCTTGTTATACAAAGTCATCCATTACTAAGCTTCTTTGCTACTAAAAACCCATATCAACAGAATAACTGATACTAATCGTGTCACAAGGGCCTCTATTTGTTTTTTTCAGCTGCGGTAAAGTGCCTTTGGCCAGTCAGCCTGCTCTGTCAGAGGTTCAAGAGAGTGTTATGTAATTCCAATTCCCATCAGACAACCAGTAACCAATAAAACAAAAAGATGATTCATACATAAACATGTCAGCACAAAGCACCTTACACTGCTTCTGTGTACTGCTTTTCCAACCAGTAAACTGTGTGCCCTATTCTTGCTTTTGCTCTGATGTATTTTAGGGTTCCTTTAAAACTGCATCACCCTTTTTTGTTTTAGCTTTGATGTGTTCTTTCATATCTTTAAATATATATATTTGTTAAAGAAATTCCTACAATCATCAAGTTAATAATAAGTTATTATTTAGTAAAAAGCCAGGTTATGTGCCGCAACAGCTTGATGTGTGAACAAGACAACTGTATGTGTGTGAGTGTGTGTTTTAACGTCACTCAGTTTGGCTCTGGGCCAAGCAGGGGAGAGGTGACAAGTCTACTAAGGCCGCCCTGTCCCCCACCTCACATGACCTGGCGGCGAGTCTCAGAAACTTTCCACTGCCTTCCAGGTCGGAGCTTTGAATGTGTTTGGGTGCGCGTGTGATGGTGCCGGCATTCTCACTTTGATATGTATAGTATGTCTGAATACGCACACAATATACTGCCTGTTTTATTAAGTCTAGTTGCCAGCACTGTGAACCCGGAATACGAGTACCCCAAAGCTTTATGATAGAAATCTATACAGTATGGGTCCCCAGCCCATAGAAACTGCCGGATGCTATGTTGCATTATAGCCAGACAATAGTACAAAAAAAGCTTGGCCTATTTTGTGGGTTATCGAGGATGCTGAATCCATTTCTGACATCAGGATCCAAAATGTCAAACAGAAAAGGGCCAATATTTGTACTCTCAGAAGGGCTGATTTTGACAACCATGAGTAGTATTGCAACCGTTGGATATAGAGAGTCAGCAAAAACTTCAAAATAGACCCAAAATCCTTCAAAATCGGCCCAACAGAAGTACAAATATGGCCACAATCTGTTAAAACTGCCTCTCTAATGTCTCACCTTGCAGCCCTCGCAGGCGTGCACCCCGTAGTGGAAGCCCGAGGCCTTGTCAGAGCACACCCGGCACTCCAAGTTGAGGGGGCTGAAGTTCTCCTCTGGCCCCCCCGCTGCTCCACAACCCCCTGACGAAGGACTGGAGGCCGGGGTCAAAGTGTCTACAGCAAAACAACAAAGCAGAAATGAGACAGATGATTTCAATGAGCCACTTCAACAAATTAAATTGGAATTCAAACATCAACTTTTGGTAAAAATGTTTCACTTATTGGTCAGATGAAATATTTATGTAATTGCAGATGTTGAATAAGGAGACTTCTTACAGGTTGGCCAAAACCTTTAATATTTCTTACTTACACGCACCATATGTACTTTTCTGCCACTAGTGGTCTCTAAATCCAAAAAAATGACAGAGTTTGGTGGCTGTAAAGTGGTGTGGGACCATTGTTGGCGCGCAGGAGGTTTTTAAGGCAGGCCAAAATACCCACAGTGGTCTTCTCCTTTTTAAAAGCAATGGTCACAGTGAGAAAAATGCGTAAAAACTAAATAAAGCCGTTTCACTGTAATAAATCAGTGTTTCTTCAACAGAGTTTGGTAGATAAAGGATGGGCTGCAAGCTAATCGCTAACATGTGCTACACTTGTTATTTTGATATATAAAGATCCAGATTTTGGGTAAAATGTGGGTGAAATAAATCACCATAGTAATTTTCGAAATATTAGGGCCTAATATTAGTTATTGTGACTATTAAAATGCGTAAAATGCTCCAAAAAGTCAAGACTGTCTGACTCAGTGATGTTTCTGCAGCTGTTCCCTCAGCGATGCTTTGTAAAGCAATGGTAGAGATATCATCGAATACTTTCTTACTGAGCTGGAGGGCAAGGGTGGGGGCTGTGACATCTGTAATTTTCCACTCAGGACAGGAGGTGCAGAAAAACTCAACTCATAATAAGGCGAGTGATGTCTGTATTGTAGTCTTTTGTACTGATCATCATTGATCTGTTGTATTGGCTGAAATGCTTATGTTAATAAATACTGAGATGAAACTGAATGAATTATTTAACTTATCAGTCTAATACAAACAGCAAAATATAACAAACTATTAATATGAATACAGTATAATGTTCTAAAAAGTGGCCATAAGAGTACATTAAAGGGTCCCAATTATGCTTTTTGGAGTTTGCCCTTTCCTGTACTGTGTTATTTAGGTTTTGGTGCATGTAAATAGTCTGCAAAGGCTAACACGCCTTTCAATACCTGGAACGTCTGACTCCTTTATCACTTCTGTAACATAGTGACATCATAACGCAACATGCGCACTTCTATTGGCTAGCACTCCAACACCTTGTACGTGATGGGAGGGACATTTCTAAGCAGTTGACCAATCACAACAGAGCCGGCCAGCTAACCAATCAGAGCAGACTGGGCTCTGGTTTCAGACAGAGGGTGAAAAGAGATGCTGCAGCACAGGTAGGGATGGGTATCGTTTGAAATTGATCGATTCCGATTCTGCTTATCGATTCCCCGTTTCGATTCCAAAATTGTAAAAGAAAGAGGTCAAACGTTTAGATAACAAAAATATCTTTATTTTTTTAAGCTTTAACTGACATTTTTACAAATAAAAAATATACATGCAATACAAATGTATTGCACAATAGCTGTGCTTTATTTTAACTGAGCTATGCCTGTGGCAAGCTATTAACAGGCATTACACTGTGCCTTGTCTTTTTATTTTTTAGTGTAGTGGAGCATCACTTTAGAGTGTTTACCGCGATCCATCTTTGGTGTTATGAAGTGACTGAGCTCGTGAACTGTCTACTGGAGGGCGGGGGGAGCCTCGCTGCGGGGAAACTGTGGACCTCAGTCGCCTGTCAGCGCAACTTACATGATGCCGTTTAAAAAAATGAAGGGTGGTGCCGGCCGTCAGCGTACCGAGCCGGCCGCCAACGGCCCGCTGATGACCGGCCGTTCTGTGATTCTCCAGAACACACAGATGGCCAGTCCTCCCTTACCCTGGCTGTATTCCACCGGGTCACCGCGGCGCAGACGGACCCGGTGGAATACAGGGTCTACCGGGTTTAGGAACCGTTAAGCAGAACCGAAATTGTGTATTTTGTATGGGTACCCGGCATTTTCTTATCGGTTCTCATCTGGAACCGAGTTTCGGTTCCCAACCCTAAGCACAGGCAGTATGAGAAAAATAAATACCTTTTTGAACATTAAAGCATGGAGACATGTCCCAGTAGAGACAAAATACAAATATGAAGCTGAAAAAGGAGAAGAATAGTCTCCTTTAAAGAATATGAGTTGATGTAGAACTGTCATTTTTTTCAAGTGCTGCTCAGGAAGTTAGAGACAACATCATGGTGGAGACAGAGAGAGGTATATTCTGTTATCAGGCACACAGTGAACTTTCATGTGGAGCCTAAAAGGTCAGAAGGTCAGAGTTGTTCTGTTTTAACATGACTGTTCATGTACTTCATGACAATTTATTTCAACCACATGGCTGCTCAGCCACTCACCAAGTGCGATGGAGCTCTCAGACCCCGAGCTAGTGCTCTGGTACACGGGGAAATCGAATCCCAGCGTGTCGTCACCGATGGACTGGGAGATGTCACGGAGATCCTCCATCAGGTCTCCACACAGCGGACTGTCCAGCAGGGAATCCCCCAGTGGGGACGGGGGGCTAAAGAGATCCCCTGCCATGGTGGAGATCAAGCCAAACCTGGGAGGAACAACCCCTCACTCACCAGACTGTGATAAGAGGGGGGAGAGAATTAGGTTGATCACGAGGAATCCTGAAAAAGCCATGAGATTGGTTGCGAGTACGCAAAACACCCAGCTCTGAAAAAGATAGGGAAGCCTTTCAACAAAAACCTGATGCCATGTTTGCAAGCGACCAAAAACAACTTTAAATTATTGTTATTATTAGGACTTTTCTTTCACATCAAACGAGCTTTTTACAAATCTAGAAAAACTGGGCTTTTTACTATTCACAGTATGGATGAATAAAAAGGCCAGTCTCACATTTTAGTATAGATTAAAGTTTGGGGAGGTATGATGATTCATAAGGACAGCTGCTAGGACATTTCCCCAGACCATTAGATAATTTTTGGCAATATTTAAAACCAATGACTGCTAAATGGCAATATTGACTTTGATTTAAAAAAACTGATTAGTTACACTGAACAAAAATATAAACGCAACACTTTTGTTTTTGCTCCCATTTTTTATCAGATGAACTCAAAGTTCTAAAACATTTTCTATATACACAAAATAACCATTTATCTCAAATATTGTTAAAAAAAATCTGTGATAGTGAGCACTTCTCCTTTGCCGAGATAATCCATCCCACCTCACAGGTGTGGCATATCAAGATGCTGATTAGACAGCATGATTATTGCACAGGTGTGCCTTAGGCTGGCCACAATAAAAGGCCACTCTGAAACGTGCATTTTTGCTTTATTGGGGGGAACTGGGGGGGTCCGAAAACCAGGCAGTATCTGGTGTGAGGGGTAGGGTTAGGGTTAGGGTAATGTTGAGAATCGAGTGGCCTGTGTTAGTCGTCCATTACATACGCCTGCCCATACCATAACCCCACCACCACCATGGGCCACTCGATTCACAACATTACCCTAACCCTAACCCTCACACCAGATACTGCCTGGTTTTCGGACCCCCCCAATAAAGCAAAAATGCACGTTTCAGAGTGGCCTTTTATTGTGGCCAGCCTAAGGCACACCTGTGCAATAATCATGCTGTCTAATCAGCATCTTGATATTCCACACCTGTGAGGTGGGATGGATTATCTCGGCAAAGGAGAAGTGCTCACTATCACAGATCTTTTCAGATTTGTGAACAATATTTGAGATAAATGGTTATTTTGTGTATATAGAAAATGTTTTAGATCTTTGAGTTCATCTCATGAAAAATGGGAGCAAAAACAAAAGTGTTGCGTTTATATTTTTGTTCAGTGTATATATTTAATTTACATAACCTGGCATTTTCTTGTTTTTCAATAGATTTCCCCCCAAAATGTGTTATATTTATGCATATTTCTCATTCTCAAAAGCATTTTGGCAGACAATAAAGACTCCAACATACACTTGTAAAAGTATTCTTAGAATTGTTTTTCATATTTTAGCTTATTTATTGATTTGAAATGTGTTTTGTTCTTTCCAAATGACACCGATTAATTCCCAACAGTTCTTTCTATCCCGTAACAAAAATGCATAACAAGGTTGAGGTCAAATCAAGACAAAATCTGACATGTTTCAGGAACTGGCCATGTAACTAAAAGACACTTCATACTTTCAAGATTTCAAACCTTTTTGTGTATCTTAAACTTGAGTTCACCACTATCTTATTTCAGTTGACTTTTTTGACGAGAAAGCATGATAGATTTAGATTACAAGTTAACCTGAGATGACATACACAAAAATTACAAAACGAAGTAACCCCAAATTGCCATGAAGAATAAAAGACTACTCACTGACATCAGACCTGCCATGCAGTGGGGACAGAGGTAAGTTAATAACATGAAGGTGCTTGTTTAACAAGTGAACCATGCCCATAGAGTCAGCAGAGCCTCATTATTCACAGATTAAATTCCAGCCTGCCCAGCCAAGGTAAACATCAGAAACTCAGATTTATTAACCAACTCCATGATACTGCTCCAGAGACTAGATACTGTGCATCGCAGCTTTGAGATACTTTCTCTCTGTTGAATTACTTTCAACAAAGAATAAAGTGTCTTTCTATGACACTGCCTGTCTGTGCTCTGGCAGTGGATCTTAAAGTATGTGTGGGAGGGAGTTTGGTGGAGCTCCCAGCTGCTCACAGCGGGGTAAAGGACATCTGTTTGAGCCACCCCACAACATCATAGCAGCATTGCTCATGTCCTATAACGCTCCCTTCAACTTCCAGTAACTCGCGGCAAATGTTTCTGTTGTTGTTCTATGGATTGCTGATCTATGTTCAATTCCAACAAAGTTATACCATTCAAGCAGCCGGAAGTCCATGTAAAATCTCAGTTTACACATCTGCATGCATCTGTAAAGCTCTATGATATTGTGCAACTCGTTGAACACAACAATTTGTCAATATTCTGTCTTTCTGTGAATGCTGGTCAGACTCTGAGAACGTGATCAATCCTAGTGTGCTTGTTTTTGTTTATCTAGTCTCTGGGTTGCAGAATTTCAGGACATGGGTCCGGACAGTAAGATGTGTAAGGGGGAAATATTTAGTGAGTTTAGGCTCATAGCTACAACATATTGTATACCTCATAAATTGAGGCAGCTGTTAAAAAATGGTTATATTTGTACCTCAGTGCATTGAGTCCATCTTCCGTATATAAACAGTTGTTTTCCTGGAATCTGTGGTCATGGTCTTTCCACGTACATCACCGAAAGAATACACTTGTATAGAAAATAGTAAGTAAGAACCAAATATGCGTAATGTATCTAAATGTGTGCAATGTTATCAAAATATGTCAGATCTGAACTCACCACAAGACTTCCACATCTGAATTTCACAATTGAACTGTATTTATATCTGGATTGTGTGCGACCAAGGCAAAAACAAATACAATAGTTTGTCATATTTAGTGCAAAGAGGTTTAGGAAAGAGAAACAAAAGTGCACAAAACTTGTTTCCAAAGGGTTTATGGATAAAGTAGGTCAGAAATGTTTAAGTCCTTAAGTTTCAATGATGTATACACAACAAGCAGTACCTTAAACTGATTATATAACTAACGGTTAGCCAATGCGGAGACCCTATAATCTGGGAGATCTGTTCCGCTTTAATGGTCTTTGTATGAACTCTGAAGCTGCTTTGGTGCTTTCTTGAAGAGTCCCGAGAAAAGTCCATTACACTAGCCTAACTTTCTCAGGATGAAGACATGCAATAGTTTTCTAAATCCTGTTTGGACAAGCACCCTCAAAGTCTGGCTATAATCTGAAGGTGATCGGAGGCGTGTGGCGCAGTGGATAGAGCGTTGGTGTTGGGATCAGGGGGTCACAGGTTCAAACCCCACTGCAGTCAGCATGTCGTTGTGTCCCTGGGCAAGACACTTCACCCCAAATCGCTCCTGTGGGGATTGCCCACAGTATTGAGTATGTAAGTCGCTTTGGATAAAAGCGTCTAACAAGTAATGTAATGTAATGTAAGGTGGAACCCTGAGGAACCCCACATGTCATAGAATATCCCTTAGATATGTATCTGACAATAATTTGCGGCTTAAAGCTCAAAAGTTGCTGGTAATGACAGATTTGAATAGGTCTTTAGTTGTTAAATACAGGCAGTTTTTAGTGTCTAAGGGGAGAAGCCTGATTGGAAGGTTAACTATTCTCAGCATCTTCAACATCTGCCACCAACAGTTAAAAAACAAAGGTTTGTCTGATGCTTTGACTTTCATCCCTAAAGAAAAGAAAAACAAACTCCTTGCGTTCTTCAATAGTCAGTCTTTTAACAGAGTGGAGTTGTTATTTCTTCCCACCATTCATGCTCAGCCTTTCTGCTCTCTCTTTTCTGGATTTTGACAGCTGCAGCATCTCTGCATGGTGCTTTCTGTTTGCCAGACATTCTTTACATCCCGTATGGTGCTACACTATCAATGGCATGCCATTTTAGAGTTACAACAGCAAGGTTTTTGATCGATATAATAACTCTAAACTATGCCTGTCTACAGTGAAACTTAAAATACAACTGCTAAAACAAGTTAGTTGACGGCAACTCACCTTTTTCATTCACATTATACAGCTTTGATGCAACTACGTCCTCAACTAACTCTTAACTGATATGACTATTATTTGATCTTGATGACTTTGGCCCAGCCCACGTTTCCCTCACACCTTAAAGACATTGTGTTTTAACTCCCAGAGGAACTGTATTCCTGCAGTGTTGTTCTATCTATAGTTCAACAGGAAACTCAATGGACAGAGAGCAGTCAGCTGCACCCAACAACAGCATGTTAGCAGATGACAAAGAGGATACAAGAGACCCACTCTCGCAAAAAATGTGATTTAAAAAAGGACAGCATGGTGATCTAACAGCCTCTACTGTGTACGAATCAGATGTGTTGACCTTTGTAAGACCTCTGACGTCTCTGCAACAAGGTCATCCATGTGCCTCAGACAAAAATAAGAGGAAACTCAAAACAAACTCATACATCTTGTTAACTTGTGACTCTGCTGCACAGACAAGTGTATGGAAATATACTGCTGGCCGAAAGGGGAATTCATAGACAACACAAAAATAATAATGAAGCATGTCTTTAACACCATGTGGGAGTATGGGTTTATTAGAAAAGCAGGTGCAGGCTTAACTATTCAGTACATTTAAGGGGGTGGGGGCTCACTCGCCACATGCAGCATACTGAGAACAAAAGCATGCATTCCTCTTTATTTTAGGGTTAGGATAGGAAGCAGCTGAACTGAGATATTATCCACTTTCTACTCTTAAAAGTTAGTCAACTCTTATGAAACAACAGGCATGTAAACTGAATCAGATTACATAACAGCACAGTTGTATAAAGCGTGTTCATTACCTCAGAGGCTGCTATCCGGAGCATTTCCCAACGCTAGTGCCGGGATGGACACCTCGGTCCCGTGACAATCCGACGCCCTGATCCCGGTCGGCTCCGGTGTTTAAGGTATGTCGCCTGGCTGCGTACCGCTGTTAAACCTCCGCTTATTCTGTAGGAAATAACGTGGAGACGGATGGCGACACGCTGCGCACACCGCCTGACACACCTAGGGTTTCAGCCAATGGGAACGCAGGGATTTGAAAACGGACCACTTTTTGTATTGTTATTTTTTTTGGCAGAAAGCAATCACTTCCTGGGTGCTCGGGACGTCACGGGTCAGGGTGGAATCTGTTTTATGACTAATAATAATAATATAATGTAATCATATAATGTAGAATGTTTCGGTATGAGGTAGAATATTTTTTTAAAAACGGGACAAAAAGTACAACTCCAGGATAGAGATTTTTGTGTAATTTTATTTTTAGGGAAATGTAATATTCATAAAAAAAGATGGGCCTACTCCAAATCAAATACATTTGTGTTACTAATTTTATTTTTGCCAAAATGTCACATTCACAAGAACAAAATAACTGACTAAACCAGATTTTGCACATTTTTTGTTAGGATTACAACATGGCACCACTATTAAACATATTAAAAACAAGAAGGCAACCAAAACCAAATGTGTGTTTTACTTGAAATGTAACCTATTGTCTTATTCACACTTTTCTTTATTTCTTATTTCTTTCACTCTGTAAATGTACCTGTGTACCCCTGATGTCAATATTTTGTGTGTATATGTATCATGTACATATATATTTTTTGGAATAAAGGAGAAAAAATGTGGTGTAGCTTATTATATGTTCAGATACTGAGGTTTTTATGATCCATATTTAAATGAGTATATTCCTCGGTAAGGTTGAGAATATACGCTCAAATAAACACATTAGGAATTGCATAAGTGTGATCCTTCTGGGCTTCATGTCATGTAGGAATCAATTGGAAACAATATGTGCATGTTGAACAGATGTTGACCCAATAATAAAGTTAAGGAGGTTTATTGTAACATTTTACAGGTAATATATCCTGCAAAAAGACACTAGAAAGATTTCAAATTGATATTGAATATGAGCTTTGGATTAGATAACGACGTGTACTATATTAGATAAAGATATGTTTTCTTTGTAAAGTCAATTTAATTATGAGATATTTAACATTCATAGAAACAGATGGACTGGTTCCAAACCAAGTTCTGGACACTTACCAAGAACTATAGTAATATGGCATTACTATCAAAATCATTAGAAATAAAAAGGAAACAGCAAAGTCAATTCACCTTTTACTTGTACCATAATATAAACGGTTTTGTGTAAAATGTATAATGTTTATACTAATGAGCCACTATAAATCACGTACTGCTACTTGGAGAGGTCCCAGTTCACCTCCTGACCTGCCGTGGTGCCCTTGAGCAAGGCACCAGACACCCCCCTTCCCCCCTCACTCCCCGGGCGCTGTACAATAGTTGCCCACTGCTCCTAGTACTATACTCCTGGTACTGTGATGGGTTAAATGCAGAGAACACATTTCACTGTGTGTGCTTTGTGCTCTGCATGTGTGACCATTAAAGAGGGTTTCATCCCTCCCAATTCTTCTTTAAAAGCGTGTTAAAAACATTACATTTATATAGTAGGTTGTGTTGGTAGTCTAGTATCCCATGGATGTGTTAAAATGACTTTTCCATGACCTTTACCTAATTGTCCATGACCAAAAACATTACTCTTTCTCAGCGGTACCACTGAAAATGGTTTATTTTAACATGGAACAGGAAAATAAGGTCTGCATATGAAACATGTTGTGCCTATCTAAAACAAGTTGGCTTACTAGCTTCTACACGCTAAAGCAACTAAAATCTCTCACCAGCAAAATACCTCGTCAGTTAAATGCCATTTTACCTTTCATTACTATACGATACAGTATTTATTATCATTATAGTATTACTATTTTGGCGATTAGATAAAATATAAATTATATTTGATGCAACTTTAGTTACATTCCCATGACTTTTCCAAAACTTTGGGAAAAATATTGTTTTCCATAACTTTACCAGGGCCTGGAATTAGCATTTTGAATTTCCATGACTTTTCCAGGTTTTTAATGACCGTAAGAACCCTGTATGGTATGCATTTGCCTGCCGTTTTCTTATGTATATTAAATGTATAGTTGTATAAGCATTGCCAAGTATCACCCCTTTATGTTTACAAGTGGACAATGATAAGTAGATTATTCTTCTTATTAGAATTTCAAACATCCCCAGTTTAGCACGTACCATCTAGCGCCATCTACTGTGTGTGTGCGTGTGCTCAGCAACGTCTCCATCGTGAGAAGAGACTGTCCGTAGGGATTTAGCCCTAACGTTTTGCTGTTGACTTCCACAGGATAGCTGTGATTCACAAATGGGAGGGTTATAATTTGTCTCTCAGAAGGTCTCTTGTTGCATCTGAGGGGAAACACACTCTCATGTGTTCTGAATTAGAGACAGTCTTGCACACTCCCTTTAAGGTTAAATACAGTTTGAACAAGAAAAATAATAAGTTTAGGATGTGGTACAAACACTGGATATTGGTCTTGGCTCAAGTGAAGTTGGCACATTTTTTCCTGAATTTTGAAGCTTGAAATTGTTTTCTGGACATTTATTTTCCTTTAATTCAGTAAATCTACATATTTCATGGAATAATCCCAGATAATTGTTTTAAAAAAGGTACAAAAAATGTGGACAAATTAAAGAACAATGACAAGAAAAAGGAAATATAACAAATATTCCAACACAAAATTCCACAGAAAGAATCAGATTCCAGTCAATTATTAGTTTGTATGGTATTTCTCATCCAGTCTTTATTGATTTATGAAACAGTACAAGGATAAAACACATTTCAGAGATTTTTTTCAGTAACGTATGTAACTATGAAGTGCATCTTGTGATCTGGCACTACTCACCTGTTCACTGAGACCTTAGGGATCAAAGGCTGCTCTCTTTCAGTGAGCGAGGGTCTGCTGGGATGTGCTGCTGCCCTCCAGGGAAGGCAGTAGGTTGTACAGTTAGCTCCTGATGGGGTACAATCACAACCCTGAAACCACACAACCTACTACCTCACCCTGTACGAACACCATGAGTCACACCCAGTCACTGTGTGAACGTAGACACGACTCCTGTGTTGCTATCACATAAATACAGCCAGGTTAGTGATGAGTTTAAATGACACGTCCTGCTAATGGACGTATTTTGTTCATGCATTTCAAATTATAATGTACATTCCCAAAGATATTGATATTGAAGTGACTGTTATATTGTATATATTGATTGTTGTGTTTTTGATCTTAATGTGTGCATATATGTAAATGTGTCTGTTGATTGTGTATATAGGATATACATATTTTATACATATCTGTGTATTGTATAATTGTATTTTTGTATTCGGGATTGTTGGAAACTTCATTTCGATCTCTCTGTCTGTACACACAAACTGAAAGATTGACATTAAAGTTGACTTTGATAATGACCACATTTAAAGTAACAGACTCCTAATAACAAAAACATGGTTAAAAGCTCAAAGAAACGTCTATATATTTCAGAAAAAAAATCTAATCCTAATTGCACAATACAAAACATTAGGTACATATTCCTTATGACAAAGTAGTTTACACCCTATTATCTACTTCTTAAAAGTCTTATCATTTAGGGATAATCACTTCATTTGTATATGCTTATAAACAGATTTCCATTTTTCCTTTGTGACGATGATGATGCTGCCTTCACGGTCGCTTCAGGAAAGACAGTAAATTGTATAGTCATCTTACAGCTCGGGATTGACCCTAAAACTATACAACCTACTACCTCACCCCAAAGGATCGTTTATCTCCTGTCGGTGGTCCACCTGTAGGATTTGATGTAATGAAAATACACTTTTCTTTAGGGATACAATATGAAATAGATATCTGCTTATAGTGCCTGTGAGCTGCAGTCAGAACAGCTACTAAGTGGGCATTTGAGTAGAGATTATCTTGTCAGGAGTAAATCCACATGCTCATGAATTATTACCTCCGCAGAGCAGCTCATGGTTTTGCTCTGGTTTGGCCTGACTGTTTGTCAGCAGGATTACGGGAAAAACTACTGGCTTAATTTTCAGGAATTTGGTGGAGGGGTGTAGCACGGGCCCAGTAGGAACCCATTTAATTATACACAACCATTATGAGATTTCTTTTAGCTATGGGTTCATCGACACGATACTGTATCCACGTTATTTCTACCAGATTTGAAACTGAATTTAGAAAAACTTCAGATGTTTTTTAAACTATTTCACACCTCTTTCTTACGTTTTTTCTATGAATCTAAATTAAAATGTGTTTTATTTTGGTAAATAGGGTAAGTTGTTTATTAGTATTGTTTTTTAATTTAGTTAGTTAGTTAGAATACTTCCTGGATGTCTCTCCTCCTCAGGTGAGAGCGGTCTGTCGGCGCCTCCTCTCAGGTTTCCTCCGCCTGATGGAGACAAATGAGGGGAGAGAGTGAGCTGCTGCCGGGCGTTCGAGTCACACTTTCACCTCTCGTCTTACACATGAGAACCACGCAGCGCTCCACTGAACCTGCGCCTTGCAGATGAGCATCAGTCTGTACGTGTGTTTGGATCAAAGTTCAGCTTGTGGTTGTTTTGTGGGAGTTTCCTAAAGAGAAACAGGGAGGTTTCCCCTGGAGCCGGGGCTGAGGGTCGGGGTCCGGGTGTTTTATAGCAGGTGGTTTATCCCATTAACGACACACACATCTCTACAAGAGCTGCCTAATGTCCGGGCAGTGAGGTAAACAACAGACCTGCATCTTACTCCATTTTAAAATACTGTTTAAAAAAACTGTTACTGGATGTGGATTCATATCTTGTGCATGCTTCTGAATTAATGTTAAGCTATCTTTGGAACTCTACTTTTGCTGAAGCAACGTAAATGTCCCTACTGTGGGATGATTAAAGGTTTTCTGATTCTTTACTTACACTGTTATAGTGCCATGTATCAGGTGAAAACCAAAGGTGTTATGTAGCCAAGTACATTTATTCAAGTACTATACTTAAGTAAAACATGTAGGAACTTAACTTAAGTATTTTGCTACTTTATACTTTTACTTAATGCACACAATGTATAACAATACGTTTTATTTTTCCTTTTTTTATTACTGCCGATTTTTATTCCATTGCATTCCATTTCTATGTAAATACTGTTATGTTTTTTTATATTTTTCTAGTTCTCTATCTGTGTTTTTAATTTTGGTTTTACTTTTATTTATGCACCACGACATCAAGTCAAATTCCTTGTACGTGTCAACCTACCTGGTAATAAACTAGTTACTTTGCAGATTTAGGTTATGAATACAAAATATAAATTCATTATATATATATATACTTATAGTTTAAGTTACCCAGTAGTGTATAAAGTCATTCAAATTAACCCCACCTTTGCCAAGTGCAACATTGAAGTGATGAACACATTAATGCACCGATAATATTAATACATTTAATAAAGTCATTTAAATTACTCGTTAATTGTTCTGAAAATGGCTATTCTGCAAAACTTTTTTTTAAGTACAATTTTGAATGCCGGATTTTTACCTGTAACTGAGTATTTTTACACTGTTGTATTGCTATTTTTGCAGTTTTTCTTCAACCACTGGTTAAATAACAGCAAATTACACGCAATATTTATATTCTTAATTTACCTCTGGTGGTATCGGATTAGATTTTGAAATGTATGTGATTCCTACCTTTGTCCTAAAACAATGTAGGTGTCAACAAGTGTCAGTCAAAAAATCTTAGTCGGAACTACTTTCTGCCCAGAAAATAGTTCCTACATTAGCTCGTTATTAGGTTAATGCAGAGTAAGTGGTCATTTAATTTGTTACTGTGACAAATTAAAATGTTTTTTTTCCCTGGAGAACGCCGCATTCCGTACTGCTTCAACAATAAGAATCTGTATCATGTATCTTTTAACCTTTTAAATAACTTGTTTTGAATTAAAGTGTTATCAGAGTAAATGCTATCTGTTAAGACTATAATGGTAAGTAATGAGAGGTGTAACTGAAACACCCTGCAGCCATGCGCTCGTCTGCCCGTCAAAACAGACGGCGCCACAAACTGTAAAACTGTGTCAAACTGTCAGAAATTATCCTTGAAATGATTTGAGATGAACCGCTCGACTCTTTGAAGTAAGTAAGCGCACCCTGTGTGCCTGGAGTATTGGCATAGTATAAATCAAAAGAAATTGGATTTTCTTTGGGGTAAACTTTTTATGTAACGGAAAACTCACAGAGATATCAAATGAATTAAACGTGCATCTAAAATGATTTATGTGCCTTGGATGTACATCTTATATAGTGTTAAATATGAGAACCACCCTCACTGTCAAGGCTCCTGCAGTTGACTGGAACCACCAACAGGTGTCATGTCTCCCCCAGTGTGTGTGTGTGTGTGTGTGTGTGTGTGTGTGTGTGTGTGTGTGTGTGTGTGTGTGTGTGTGTGTGTGTGTGTGTGTGTGTGTGTGTGTGTGTGTGTGTGTGTGTGTGTGTGTGTGTGTGTGTGTCAGAGTTCCCGTTAGCCGGTAATTACCGGACTACGACCGGTAAAATATGCTGAAGACCGGCAAATCTAAATCTCTCCGGTCAAAGTGTCCGTTCAAAATAATTTCCGTTTAGCGCAATACCACATCAGTTGTGCAACTTGCGCCACTTATGTGACAGACAAAAGAGTATGTGACAGACAAGAATAGTCCATTCTAATGTGGAGAAAGAGATGTCCTGTATGGGTTGATTGTGCGTTGATCTGTTGGTAATGCCTCGGGGTTCCGGTGGGCATGTAAACAAATGCATAATGCTGCGCTATACTTTGTGGCCTCACCCAGTTGCATAGCGACGCTTATTGTTTAGGTGTCTTTTAATAGCTATCATTAGCTAGAACCAGCTAGATCTGATCGATATGGACATAAACGCGAGTAAAGTCTAATCTGACGGGAGAGAGAGATCAGCTGCTGCTGACGAGTCGACACGCAGCTCTGCATAATCACCTGCAGCGGTGAGCGGACAAAACACACACTTCAGGTAAGAATATCACACATAGCTATTTTTAATGACCTCTCAAACTACCGTAACTAGTTATAGATAAGTTTAGTTTTACTATCGGGTCACTCATTACTGATCCGCGAGCTGCATGATACTGACGGGCTGTCAGGAGAAGGAGAGAGCGCTCCGTTTATTATTCCCGTGTTATTATAAATTACTGTACACTTTTGAATAATGTAGTTAATCTACTATGATTAGTTTGTTTAATATCGAATCATATCAATTTGTTTTAAGGCGAGACACCCCAGGTGAATACATTTTTTAACTTAAAGGTATCAGCTAGAAATTTCTCCAGTTAATTACTTACAATAAGGCAATTGTCTTTTGTATTACAAGTTTTCTATAATAGCATGTTTAAATATGCAAATTATCCATTATCTCATTAAATATGCACATATTTTAACACATTTCAGGAATCGAAATCTGAACTTTGGATATAGCCAGATTCAAAATTCTTGTTTCATTTTGTAGTCATATTAGTATCTAAGGCTTTTACAGAAGGGATATTGGATATCTCTTTTTATCACTCCATAAATCAGAAAATACTGTCAACAGCCCTAAAATATCCATTTTCGCCATGTTTTTAGGTATACAATGTTGTATAATTCACGCTATGAATTATATATGAACAAACCCTTCTGTAAAAGCCTTCATAATATTGATAGGAATATAACTGGAAGGTTTGGTGCTACTGAAGTTAAAATTTCGAACTCAAAAAACTCATTTTGAGAAAACGACCTTTAAAGATTGCAGTGAGGCGCTAGCTAAACCCTCCTGTTCTTTGGATGACAGCTTGCGCATCGACGCACTCCGTGAAGGTATTTCATGTTCAGGGTCATTTTTTTTTGTATAACCTTGCTTCGTGCAAGTGACAATTGTTGTCGTCTTCTCTGTGAACGTTTTTTTCGCCGTTCTTTTGGCATTTTGAGATTTCAATTTCTAGCTGAAAGCTAACCAGGAAGTGTTTTAGCACACCACGTGACGCATCTGAACGAATCACGTTGTCAGAAATTGACACCAGCCAATGAGATTTCGTTTCTTGGTTTAAGACCCCTTTGTGCTTTCACGATTGGTTGCTGATACAAAGGAAATGACCATAGTTGGATCCGATGAGATTGTGCAGGAGAGACGGAGCTTTCCAGCGATACCTCTGTTGACATGGTGCACACAGCGGTCGCGGTACTTTATGTTACGTTAGAATGCTAACTTTTAGTGAATTTAGGAGAAATCTACAGACGCAAATAGACAAACTATGGTAAAATAAACACTTAAATGTGTATTTTGTACGTTTTCCTTCCAAAAGCCTGAAAGAAAACATGTTATGGAATCAAAATAGCACAAAATCTCAAAATTGACCAGTACTTGAAAAACGATGTTTTTGCCTGCCGTGTCTCGCCTTAAAGCACAATAAATAACAAAGAAGACCTTTGACCGGCACTTTTCTTATTTTGTCC